>NC_138342.1:64881553-65036553 GCF_046562875.1 Panthera onca | reverse complement strand
TCTGTGTATTTCACTCTGACTTTACAGTCATAGCAGGTGTCTCAAAGGCATGTATAAAGATGTACAGAAATCGTTACAATATATTTATGTTACTAATTTTAATGAGGAGGTACTGTGTAATTTAAAGAAAGTTAAATTATTCTTTAAGTGAAGTTAAGAAAAACGAAAACTTTTCTCTCCTTAGTCGAAATTGGAAAACAATCTTCATTGACAATAACTGTGCTTATATCCCCCATGGGAAGTATTCAGTGGAAGACATTTTACTGACTAATTTCAATACTACTCAGGATATGTAGTATTTTAGAATTGCTAAACTTCCACAAAGTTACCATTGTCTTATTGTAGAAGAGAACTTTGGAAGTAAGAATTAAAAGAAAATGGATGCTTAACATTGTCTCCTAATTACTATAAAGTTATTTATGTTTTAGGTAAGTAATATTCACAAGATTGTAAACATCAGTGGATAATCCAAAAGTAATTGTAAAAGTTATTAAAATGTACATTTAAGTCGATCTCAATTTGGTTAGAAACATCAAGAGTTCATCTTCTAGAATGTATACTATCCAAAAGATACGCATTGCCTTTATGCACTAAAAGGCAAGGTGATCAAACAATGTAGATGCAAACCAAAGGAACTGAGAGCTTCCAAAGTCATGGATGATAGAAAAGAGAAATTGTTACATCATAGGCTAAATTAGAAGCAAATGTAAACCTCTAGCCATGCTTTTGTACGTCACCATCTGATTTGTGTAAGTAGCTGGGGAAAGAAAAACTCACAATATAAAATAAGACTGACTAGTTCTAGCAGATGACACCTGTAAATAGAATTACCATTTGAAATTCTGATGTGAAATGAGATGATTAATATTATCACGCTAAAGTCTTCTATTGAGTTCTTTTTTTAACATCTTATAATCCGAAAAGTCTCTGTTAATTAAATAGAGCAATGACAGACCTTCATCTTCTTTAAATACTTTGTGTGAGGCTGTCACATGGGGAGAAAGATTATATTTTAAACAATATGTTCAAGTGTAAAATATCTTCAACAAATTCTTAATGTTTAAAAAAAATGGGAGAAGCTCCATGACTTTTCTAATTAATTTCATGGGATTCTTCATAAGGAGTGGAATATTTCAGAAAGCTTTAAAAGATTATATATATATATATATATATATATATATATATATATACACACACACACACACACACACACACACACACACACGTATATAGTTAACTTTTTAAATGTTTATTTTTGAGAGCGAGTGCATGGGGAAGGGGAAGAGAGAGAGGGAGACACAAAATCTGAAGCAGGCTCCAGGCTCTTAACTATCACCACAGAGCCCATTGCGGGGCTCAAACTCGGGAACAGCGAGATCATGACCTGAGCAGAAGTTGGATGTTAACTGGTATATTTTTTAAAAGGATATCAAAGACCAAATTATATTGGTAAATATTCAGTGTGTTTTATCTCATTTTAAAGGATACTGATGTGATTAGAATAATATGGCATACCACTAAAAAGAAAATCACAGTGGCATTAATGTTCAGTATCTCTGTATTCCTACAACCATCCAGAAAGCATTGAAATGATATGTTTATATCAATGATTTTTTAAAAATTCAATTCAAATGATAAAGACCAATACACAAATGGTTTCAAAATTATTAAATCCATTGAACTGGTAGAGTAAACCTAGTATATGCATCAAATTATTTTTTCTAATCATGTATAAAATGGGAGGGATTACTATGCTTTAAAAAAGATTTCCCTCAACTCTTCCAAAATCAGTCCAAAAAATTCAACCCAAGGACATTATGCATATGTCTATAATTTCTAGCTCAGAAAAAAATGTTTTTGATATCAATTAAATTGAAAAGAGAGGGCTTGTGTTACTTTTCTATTGCTTCTGTCACAAATTACCACAAACTTAGTGGCTTAAAACACAGATTTATTTTCTTACAGGTCGGGAGGTCAGAAGTCCAAAATCAGTTTCAATGAGCTAAAAAGTTAAGGTTTCAGCGGATTTCGTTCCTTCTGGAGGCTCTGAGAGGAGAGTTTGTTTCCTGGTCACTTTCAGCTTCTAGTTTCCTGGTCATCCTCTGTAACCTTTGGCTTGTGGCCCCTTCTTGCATCCTCAGAATGTATTATTCCAACCTCTACTACAGTCACCTTTTGTTTTTCTGATTTCTTTCCTCAACATCCTTAACATAATCACACGAGCAGAGTCTCTTTTGCCATGTATGGTAATAGTCACAGGTTCTGGGGATTAGGACGTAAACATCTTGTGGGGGCATTATTCAGCTTACCACAAACATTAGAATGATTTACCTTCACTAAATATTTTCCTTGCATCTGACACCCTAAGAAAATATACGAGTTCAACTGTCTCCATTAAATCCTTGCCTGCCCATATTCTTTAGATCTTGTCATCACACAAGTGATTTTGTTTTTGGAGGAATTCCATTTGTCCCCATTCTACTGCTTTAGATTTTACTTGAAATTCTTCTCAGAAAAGGAAAAATGCCAAGGGATAAATTCTTGGAACATTTTTTTTTTGCCAGATGATAAACCTCACACAAGGCTGAGAAGCATATGGGCAGTTTTTTGTTGCCTCTGGAGAATTTACCTGGCCTATCTGCACAAGCCCAGAAGTTAACCTAGATTTAGTCCCTGTAATACTTTATGCTATGGTACTGAAAATCTATTTAGAAGGTATTTAAATATCACTAGAGACAAAGGACAAAAATAAGTGGATGTTGCTAACATCAGAAATACACATGTAAAAAAGAACTTGAAAAACCTTTCTTAAATGCTTGTATTGACTATTTTGTCCCAAATCCTGTGGCATTCACACATGACACACCCTGTGTTTATATAGGTCATTGGCTGCGATCTTACCTCATATATATATTTTATATATTTATTTCTTTATTTTTAAATTTTTTTAACATTTATTATTGACAGACGGAGAGAGAGCATGAGCATCGAAGGGGCAGAGAGAGGAGGAGACATAGAATCCAAAGCAGGCTCCAGGCTCTGAGCTGTTAGCACAGAGCCCGACGTGGGGCTCAAACTCACAAACTGGCGAGATCATGACCTGAGCTAAAGTCAGACACTTAACAGACTGAGCCACCCAGGCACCCCTATATATATTTTTAAGTTTATTTTATTTATTTTGAGAGAGAGAGAGAGAGTGTGTGTGTGCACATGGATGAGCAGGGATATAGAGAGAGAATCCCAAGCAGGCTCCACATTCTATGCTGAGCCCAATGCGGGTCTCAATCTCACAATAGTGAGATCACGACCTGAGCCAAAATCAAACGTCAGATGCTTAACCGACTGAGCCACCCAGGCACCCTTAAAATGGAGTCTTAATCGTATTGTTTGGTCCCATGTATAATGTCACTCCAGAACACACACTCCACAACAGAAAATTCAACAAATAACTATTGAATGCCTACTGAGGGCCAGACAATATGTGGATCACTAGGGAAGTGATATAATAAATAAGCTGAGCTTACATTCTACTGGAGAAGAAAATACCTTAAGTGAATAGGTAACAAGTAGGATGCGTATCTTAAATGTGTGAGTGCTGTGTTTGCAAATAGTGAAGATTTAACTGGCTTGAGGGTTTTAGTGAAAAACTGGAAGAAGCAAGAACTTGGAAGGATAAGGACAGAAAGGAAGAAGGAAAGAAGAATGTTGTAGACAGTGAAAAAGCATGCCCTAGAATAGAAATTTAAGCTACCTGGGGGGACCAAGAGATATGAATTACAGCAGAGAGAGAGCCAAGAAGACTGGAAAAAGATGGCACAGGGTGGTTTAGGAAGGATCAGTCAGTATAGGGCCATGTTCACAATTTTTACTGTCTCTTCAGGTTGAAAAGTCTAAAGCGTTGAAGGTCTAACGCAGGAAAACAATATTTACTAGGTTGACATTTTGAGGCATACATTAGAGAGGAGACGATCAAGGAAAGGGTGTATCACAAATAATTCAACATCTCTCCTAAAGTCTCACATCACTGCACTGTCTGGATATTATATTTCTGAGCTTGTTATACCCTCTTGAATTATGGGAGCATTTAGTTTCTACTGCCTCAATTAAAACATACCCCTCAGTTTTAAACAGATGCCATGTGTTTAAAGTTAGAACTAGTCATTCTTGCTTCACACTTGTATTTTTTTTTCTGTTACTTTTAAAGATTCAAAAAGAGTACTACTATTTTGAATAATTTGGCCATGGTACTACCTACCCACCCCCACTCCATCTCTGTGGGACTTGTCACCCCTGTGCCTAGATCTCTGGGGTCTGGCCTCCCCCTGTGTCTCTTGTCATTCTTAGATTCCTTACCCTCACATTAGCTAGAAGTGACCTGTGAATGCTAGGCGACCTGTGACCTGTGGAACCAGTTCCACAATCACAGCATGTCCTGCCCAGAAGATCTAGTGTAATGCACATTTGGATGTCACTCCTCAACTCTTGAGGCTTCTGCTACACCTTAGACAAAAGACTCCCATCTTAATGTTATGTCATAATTTGTTTAAAAGGGTTTTGGGGAAAGAATAGTGAAGGGGGATAAGATCTCTGGTTTTGTGGATTTTACATTCAAGTGAGGAACTAGAAAATAAACAACGGGACTTCCAGAGATGGTCTCTTAAAGTGACAAATATATAATACATGCCATGTGTGTTATGAAGAAAATAAAGCAGGATGAGATAAAAACTGAGTAGAAAAGGATTTACAGTTGACGTGGTCAGGGAAGGTTTCTCTGAGGGTGTGAGAATTCCAGATAGAGGGAAGAGCACATTCTCAGGTGCTGAGACAGAAATGAGCTTGGTAAGAACAAGAAGTTGAATGGAGAAGGGCAGGGGGGTTGAGAGGGAGGGAGAGAGTCTGTGACAGGAGAAGATGAGGCAGCAGAAAGCAGAGTGTGTAAGCAGCCCCCAAAGGCTCCAGAGGGAGAGAAGACGATACTCTCAGACACTCTCACCATGATAGGAAGCAAGCTATTGGAGTTGAGCAGGATAGTGATGCGTTATGCTTTAGACATGGGAAAAAATGACTCTAACTCCTGGGTGGAGAGTATTAGGAGTCAAAAATGGAAGCAGGGAGATGTGTGTGAAGTACTGAAAGATCTTCTCTTCCTTAAAATTTTGTGTAAGTTCATGCATATGTTTCCCAAAGAACAGCGATTCGTATAGAGGAATTGTATTTCAAGTTGGTATTATTCAAAGCAATACGAGGAGTTAAAAATATCTTGTACTCTAGTTGCCTGTGCGCTTGGGTAACTGGAATAATAAACTGCCTTTGCTCTCTTCTTTGTAGCGAACGAAAGAGCATGACAGCCTTTGTCTTAAGAACTTAACTCAGAGAGGAGGGGCTCTTGTAAGTCGTCTCTTCGAAGCTTCAGTTCAGTTCTCCCACGTGACGTGAATCTCCGATCCGAGTTCTGCAGCGGCGGCTGAACAAAACTGAATTTCTCTGCATAAAACAAATCTTGGAGGCATTCCCCCCTCCCCTGAAATAGAAGGGAAATAAAATGGAGAAAAAAGAAGACAGAGAGAGAAAAGGACTGAGCAACACTGTAGGAGGTTAGAGCATAAATTGAGAAAATGATAGATGTTTGTGTTTTTAAGAATGGAAATGCCTGGTGCTCTGTTTTCAATGGCAGGCATTCCTGCAGTGTAAGCCCCACCGCCTGATAATTTCACTTGTCTGGTAACTCCGTTTTTGTGTTACTTAAGGAAGTTGCTTGAGTTCAGGAAAACTTTCAAGGCAGGATAAAATGATCCTTAAGATTAATATAAAAATGAGCTTCTCTGAAAATGTACAAAAATATTGAGAACTGGCCATTCAAAACTGATGAATGGGTTTAAGGTAATATTATATAGATCTTATATAGTAAGTTGCCCCCACCTATTAACTGTTTTCCTAGAATAATATACATATTATACACACACACACACACACACACACACACACACACACAAACGTGTGTACATATATATACATATATATACGTGTGTGTATATATATACACATATATACATATATATACACATATATATAGTAAGAAAGGAGAGTGATCTTAAAGTCAATAAAACTCACATTTATTTCAAACATTGTTCAAGTAGCAATCAAATTGATAAACTCTAAATGATAGAAATAAAAGGGATCAGTTTCTCCAGATTTCCCCTAAAATATTACATCATGTGCCAATGAACCTTGAGTTCTTAGGAAGAAATTATTAGATTCCCTACATGCGATAGGAATAGCATTTACATCTCTCATATTTTTTACTTTATGTAGCTATACACACACACACACACACACACACACACACTCCTTCTAAGAAACATATTTGTGTTAGAAAATGCTATAAATGACCCAAACTATGAAATTTTGTGTACAGCTTCACAATCCTAATGATATCCGGATTATTGACATAAGCATTTTGACATCTGAAAATAATGATTTCTTAGCACGTTCAAAGAAAACCAGACAAATCACTTAACACTCATAACTTGCATTTATATATCCTTTTATAATTTTCCAAAGTACTTCCACATGTATTTTTCATTGTTTTTATTTAATAAATATGTATTGGCTACATACTATGTATACAGTGCAAATTTGGTGAAAACCTACGCAAATTGAGTGTGAAATTGTGGTATAAGGGTACGGGTGGAAAAAAATGGCCTTCCCATGATGCTCAGTAAAAAAAGTCTTGCAGCATGAATCCTGAGTGGCCCATTTAAAAATAAACCCTGATCACATAAAATGAGATTTAATGCTAAATGAGGCCTGCTTTATATGGGAAACCCTAGATAAACTCTGTACCGCTGAGAGTATCTCATTTTGCTGCCACACAATTTTCCGTGTATATTAACAGCCTTCCTGAGGAAGCAAAATACTTTTAAATCATTTAACGTACTTTAAAACATTACTTTGGTCTAACTCACAGATAAGTTAAGCCACATAAAAATTTAATATCCCCTAAGGGTAAACAAAACAAAACAAAATACCATAAAAATGATGAGGTTAAGAAGGTTGACATGATTCCTAGGAAAAATGAAGGTTTCTGTAGGAAATTGTTTTCAGGGCCAGCTGAAGGACATTATGATAGAGATCATTGCTTTAACATAATTTCAGAGGCAGTTAATGTTGAACAAGAAGGGAAAGAAAACCCAAGACAGTAAAAGGATAATTAATTCAGTCTTGGTTTTAATTTCCAAGGATCATATGGTGAAGTGACCCTTCACCATGGAAAACTGAACTCGATTTATAGTTTGCGTTTTTATCTTGTGATGATTAACTCTTCCAGGTATTTATTCTACTTTGACATCGATGTTTCCCCTCCATTTTACCAATTGACCTACACAAATCAGGTGAAGAACAATGCTGCAGAGGATGAAGCCAGGTACCACAATCCTTCAGCACCCTAATTTTCCCATAGCTCCTGGAGAATGGCGGCATGATGTGTCTGGGGTGGAGTCCTGGGGGTAGGAAAGGTTAGTTGTGCTTAGCAGCCAGGAATGTGAAGACCCCCAGTTTAACACAAACCATGCCTAAATTCAGGGAGTTGGTTCTGTTGCCAAAAACTGACCAAGGAGGTCAGAAGCCAACGCAGCCATTTTACAAGCGATTAAAAGCAAAGGTAAGAGCAAAGTCAGGCAGAGAGGAAACCGCCTTGGATTCACATATTTAGCTGATTTAATGAATACTGGTGATGCCTACCTACTGCCAGTCTGTGTACAGGGCGATGGGATATTGCAGTGAGAAAGACAAACTGGTCTCGGCAATCTTACTGGCAACTGGGGACAGACATTGAACAAGACAATTCCAGGTCATGAGTTCTGTAAAGGGTTTGTAGTGTTTCCTTCCTTCCCTCTTTGCTTTAGTCCTCCTCACTTAGCAACATAAATATAACAGAACAGCGGGGTGCCTGGCACATACTAGGCTCTCAATGAATATTTGTTAATGAGCTAGAAATTGATTATTCAGACTTCCAGTTCCTCCATGACTGAGTATTCCCAGTTCCTCCCATGTCCTCCCTATTGCAATCCAAAATTCCTGCACATAACACAACAAAAACATAGGAAGCCCGTGAAAGGTGGAAAGAAGAAAGCAGAGGCCATAGAACTCGAGGAATAACACGCAGGTCCCTGGGTTTTCTTACTGCATTACCCTGGAAAGGCTTCCCCAACAATCTCCAGCTGGGAATCCCCAATAGGACATAGAAAACCCCAAAGAAAGCCTCTTTCAACCAGCTAAAGGATATGGGAAAGGGGGCCTACCAACGGAAAGCTTTTCTGGCAATACTTGGTCAAATCCGACCAAATAACAACAGAAACAGGCCACGCTCACCCAACCCTGGTGTTTACACGGGAGCCAAGTGGGAAGTTGCTGTTCCAAGCCCCCGTGCCTCCATCATTCAACCCCCTCCCACTCCATGGAAGCAGCCAGTGAGCTCTGATTCTCCTGCTGGATTCCATCCATCTTCCATCCAGTGGAAATAAGAGGCAGTGACTTGAGGAGCCACCCTCAACTAGCAGCCACAAGGCTTAACTACAGGTTGCAAGTCTGAACTAGTGACCACCATGCCTCACCTCCACCCCCTGAGAGCAACAGCAAGTTCAGTTGAACCTCCACACCCAGAAATTCCATTTTTGGAATTGCTGCAACATTCATATTGTTTGGCTACTTTTATCATGTTTATAAATTGACAGATGTGCCATTTCCTCTCTTTTTTTTTTAATTGTAGCCCAAGAGTTAAGCTTTCCTCTACAAAAGAGTATAATTAATGTGTGTGTGTGTGTGTGTGTGTGTGTGTGTGAACGTTCTTTTGAACTAGTATAACTTGTTCATTTCCATTCAACACTAAAAGGCCTCAAGGCCACTGCTATAACGAGATTCACATTTTGGAGTCAACAATAGTATAGCAATGCATTTCGTGCTGTCGTTCCATAATTTGCCTAATCAAATAAAATGAGATCAAGCATTACATTGGAAGGATCCAACCTCCCCATTCATAGAAAGCTATATTTAGCTAATCACATAAGAAATTACTCTTTTGCCAGGGTTTTGTTTAAATTTTTAAGCTAGTTACAAAACAGAATTTAATTTCTATTCCTCTTCTAAACTCTAGTGAGACTATTTCTCCTACTAAGAAAAGCCAAAATAATGAAAACAATGTATGGAGCTTGATTAATTAGTTAAATCAATAGATATTTACTGATTACTGGCAACATGCTAAGGCACTTTGTTGGTCACTGATTCACAGCAGTGAAAAAGATAGAAACATGATTCTTGAATGTTACGAGGCTTCTTATCTCTAATTTTAATAGTTTTTTTTATTGCTGATATAACAAATTACCATAACTCTGATGTCTTAAAACAACACAAATTTACCATCTTCCAGTTCTGTAGATCAGAAGTCCGACAGCATTTTTTATGGAGCCAAAAGGGAGAATCTCTTTCTTTAAGGTTATAGGATTAAGGTGTCTGGGTTTCTGTTTGGGACAACCCCATCCACTGGCTCGTGGCTTCCTTCCTCCTCCTTCAACGCCAACCACGGCAAGTCAGACTTCCTCACTTTGCATGTCTCAGACCTAGTCTTTTGCCTTTCTCTTCCACTTTTAAGGAATGATTAGATTGGGTAGAAAACCCAGGATAATCTCATTTCAGGGACCTTCATCTTAATCACATCTGAAAAGTTCCTTTTTTTTTTTTTTTTTAATTTTTTTTTAACGTTTATTTATTTTTGAGACAGAGAGAGACAGAGTATGAACAGGGGAGGGGCAGAGAGAGAGGGAGACACAGAATCTGAAACAGGCTCCAGGCTCTGAGCTGTCGGCACAGAGCCCGACACGGGGCTCGAACCCACGGACCATGAGATCATGACCTGAGTCGGACGCTTAACCGACCAAGCCACCCAGGCGCCCCTGAAAAGTTCCTTTTGACATGTAAAGTAACATAATCACTTGATCTGGACATCTTTGGGTGAGGGGAGTATTATTCTGTCTATCACACTAACATAGAGAGTGAATTTAAGAATTTGGCCTGTGAAAATATTTCCTTGAAATAAATTTATTTCAAGTAACAATTTAAATTCATATCATATGCTTTGAGAATGAAACTGAATTAAAAATTACTCAGATCTGCATAATGGCATTTGAAAATTTATGTTTGTTTTAATTTCAGATCAATCCAATTTATTGAAACTGAGGTGGAAAAATTCTGGTTTTCCTCATGCCAACCAACACCTCTTTACTAGTAATTTTGAAAGGCTCAACAGTATTGTTCTTTGTCTATAGCCATTGGCCACACATCCACCATAGCAAGTCCCTAATTCTGAATTATTGCTTTCAATTTTCCTGTTACAAAGCTAAAGAACACTGCGAGAGGATATTGAGTCAATCACCAATTGGCACCATTAAAAAAAAGAATGTGTGTGTGTGTGTGTGTGTGTGTGAGTATGTGTGTGTAGTTTTCTAGTGTCATATATTGTTCTACTGTTATTGAGAATAAATAACTCTTCTGGAAGGCAATTAGTATGTGCATTCTCTAGAATCAAATAAATTTGCTTTATGTTTTCTAAAAAGAGAAAAAAATTAAAGACAAAATTATAACCATATGATTAAATATTGTAACAAATCAATAATAATAAAGGATTGGAACCCAACTAAATAACAATAATAGGGCAGCAATAAATTAAATTCTGGTACATATGATATATTGAAGAATACTCGATCACATGGGAAATGTGTAGTATATATATGCGTATATAAGTATATATATATATATATATATATATACACACATATATACTTATTTAAAAATACTAGGTTATAATATGTAGCTATACTATGATTTCATTATAAAAACTATTAAAATCACATAATAAATGCACATGAAGATTTAGATACATAAATTTAAATATAGCAGTTGATGTACAGAAAAGAGTGATGCTACTGAATTTTATTTTTAAGAAATTATAATTTTACTCAAAAGCAGATATATTTCCATTTTAAAATGCCATTTGGATTGGAATCTCTGATGCAGCTATTTATAAATATCCATAATAAAAGGAAAGAATGAAATTAAAAGTTAATAGTGTGAGATACAAAGACTACAATAGTGAGATGAAGAGGAAATTAAGTGAGTTAAGGTAAAAACTAGAAAGAAACTAAAATTTGAATAGCTAGATCAACAAAAAACAATATTATCAGAATAGATTCTGCAGAATCTTTATTTAGTCACATTGAAAACACAGAGAATCTTTTTAAATTAAGAAAAAAGAGACAAAAGATAAAACCATGATGATGAACTTGAAAGACCTTACACTCTAAATCACTTACCTCGCTTAATCTGCTAACTTATGTCGCAAGAAAATTTTCCACAATCTAATGACCAAATAGGCTTTTATTCAGCGATTCATGAATCAGGCAGCATCCAATCAACAGGTAGAAAGGAACTCCAAAGAGGTGCATGAAGAGAAAGACTTTTATAGAGCAGCATGAGCAGAAACAAAGAAATTACACTGGTTGTTTGCTGAATGGTTAAAACACACTTCTTTTACCTAGAGCAAAGGGCAGTCGCAGAACCTGGTCAGGTAGCCTGTGTTGAGATTTTACATACGGGAGAATAAGAATGTGTAAATTATTTATTGAATTTGGTGTTTAGAATCACTTATGTTGAAAAAAAATTTTTAAGTCATTTCAAAAGTAAACATTTATAGAGCTAAAAGTAAATTATTTATTTCCAAATAACTGAGGAAGACAAAAATAAAGCTAAACAAAACAAAGTTGTTTATACGAAGATCATAAAAAGGAGCAATAAAATAACCATAAAATAAAGACAAACTATGGAAACTAAAGTTCCAGAATGACAGAAGACCCAGTATATAATTTACAATCACAAATTAAAATGACTTAAATTCTTTCTTAAAATTCAGTGGTTTCCATTTTATCATAGAAAGATTAAAATAGAACGGAAAGTAAAAGTAAGTCTAATTCAATGACACAAAAATATAATAAATAAAATAAGTATAGCAAAGCATAAATCAAAATAAAATTTAACATATCAAATACAAATAATATAAAAGATGAGCAGTGGGGCACATGTGTGGCTCAGTCGATTGGGTGACCGACTTTGGCTCAGATCATGATCTCACAGCTGGTGAGTTCGAGCCCCACGTCAGGCTCTGTGCTGACAGCTGGGAGCCTGCAGCCTGGAGCCTGCTTCGGATTCTGTGTCTCCTTCTTTCCGTCCCTCCCCTGCTCACACACTGTCTCTGTCTTTCTCAAAAATAACCTTAAAAAAACTTAAAAAAAAAAGATGAGCAATTAATGAAAGATAAAATACAGAAATCAAAAATTCAAAATATCTGAAGACCAAACATATATGTTACAATGACTGTTTGACTTCTTAAAAAATTCAGTGGCTCATATTGAGTGAAAGAAGACACAAAATAATCATTCCTTTTATATTATGTCCAAGGATAGGCAAAACTAAACTACAGTGAGAGAAATCAGCAATTGGCTAGATAGGCAGTGTGCAGAGTATTGGGTTTACTGGAAAAGAGAATGAAGGAATGTGTTGGGTATGAATACAATGCTGTATAACTGGTCACTCTTGAAGGGTGGTCCAGACCAGCAATGTAAGTACTACCTGGGAACTTGATGAACGTGCATATTCTTGGGTCCCACACCAGACCTACTGAAATAGAAACAGGAATTCAGAAGGAGGGACCCAGGAATCTGTATTTAATAAACCCTCTCACAGATTTTAAACGTATGCAAACCTTTGAGAATCAGTACTTTGTTTTGGGTGATAGTTACATAGATGTAAGAAACTATCAACAGAACTAAGTGTTTAGAAAACTTTTTACGTAAATTATAATTTTTTTTTAAAAAGTCAAATATAAAGATTCACTGTTCAAAAAAAAAAGGCTTACATTTTGGAATAAATATAAAAATACCATAAAAATAAAACCCACTAAACAATGTAAATGTCAGAAGAACATAAACTAATTATCAGCAAATAAAGTTTAACAAGGAAAACACACGTGAAAATAGAGGAGTAGGTTGTGGGGGGCGGGGGAGGGGGCACCTGAAATTAAAGAAATGTGATGTCCCATGACTGGCTTAGATATACAAACTGGAAGAAAAATTAAATGGCTTATTTCAAAAACATCTTTTGATTCCTATGTGATATGAGATTAATATATAAAAAGGAAAATGTAAGTCAGTTTTATTTAATTAATTGGACAGAATTTTGTATAATTTTTAATGCTCTTTAAAACATTTAGAGCATGAGATATCAAAGATATTTTAGGACACAGATTTCTTCAACATCCTGCTCAGAGATTTGGCTTAAAAACAAAGTTTATTTCTATGGAATAGGGAAATTCTCTATATTCAGAAAATTTAACCAGTCAATTACTGGGCAAGTACTAACAGCTGTGTTCCATTATAGACAAAATATGAATTCTAAGGTAATCAATCTATCATACTTAATATGTATTTGTATAAACCCCTGATGCCTTTTACAAGATAAATGTAGTTGCTCAGAGTAGTGTATTGAAGCATTTAAGGAGCAGTATGTCAGTGTTTTAAAGTAGGAGTTAGTGTTGTATCATTCTAGGAGAAAATTTTAAAGTCCTTTGATGTCTTTGTGGGCAATTTTTAAAAAAGTTCAAATGCTTGATAAATTTCTATACATTTACCCCATGATACCATTGTGAACTTTTTAAATGGTTAAATTTAATACACAGGAAAAAATATATATTTCCGAATGGAGAAACGACGCGATTTGGTGATTTTCACAAAACTCATTTATTCTAAACATAGGACATCATAAGGACAGTGAGAATCCAGCATTGTTTGGGGATGGTTCTCTAAATTAAACAGGAGAAACAGGAAAATGTTTAATGAAGGATCTCCTGTTATAAAGGCAAGTTGTAGAACAGAGTTTTTTATATTAACTTTGGACAGTGACACAGGAAATATCCACCAGGATGTACAACTGTCATCTCACACTCAACAACTACCACAGCAACGGCACAAATAATCTCTCATCTTGGCCTCTGCATAGCTTGGCATTTCCTATGTCTGTCAACTCATCAACTAATCATGACATCTAGAAATCATAACCAATTTCCTCCTTTCTTTATTCTCCTATTTCTTACTAGCTATCATTAGTTTTCCCTTTCTCGTCTTAAATATTCCTGTTCTAGTTAATCTAATCTTAGGTTGCACTGTCCAATAGAACTCTGTGAGATAATGGAAATCTTCTGTAAATCTACACTGTACAGTAGAGTAGCCACTAGCCATATGTGAGCATTTGAAATATAGCTAGAAAGACTGAGAAACTAAATTTTCAATTTGACTTGCTTCATCCATACATGCATTTGGTCATTTAAAAATATCTTTTGGGGGGGTGCCTGGGTGGCTCAGTCAGTTAAGCATCCAAATCTCTATTTTGGCTCAGGTCATGATCTCATGGTCATGAGATCAAGCCCTCCTTTGTGGAGCTCTGCACTGGGCATGGAGCCTGTTTAAGATTCCCTCTCTCCCTCTCCCCCTGCCCCACCCCTGCCTCAAAAAAATCTTTCAGAGGACATCTACTATGTACGCAAGCATAGTTAAGCTTCTAATTCCAAAAGGGTCCAGTGGCAGAGAAAAGAAAGTGATAGATATTTGTGCATAGGGGGTTATAGGAGAGTGGACAAATACCGACTAGGTGCTCAGAAAAAACTTCTTGGGGAAGGTGGTGCTTTAAATGAGACTCAGTAGGTAAAGAGTACAGATGAAGGAGGAGCAGAGAGACATATATAGTATTAATGAAGCAAAAGAGAACATGGTCCACTTGGCGGGAAATTATAAAAGTTTAGCATGGCTGAAATCTGTAATTTGAAGTGAGGAAAATGTCATGAGATGAGCTTAGAAAAGTTACTCAAAGACTCCAATGTCATGTCTAACCATTCCCTGCCCCCTATTTTAAAGTGCTTAGAAGATAATTGTTTGGTAATGGACTAATCAGGACTATTTTGTTAGTTAGAACTTATTTTTAAGCAAAAGAGAGATATAATCAGATGTGGAGTTTGACAAGTTATGCAGGAGAATGGATCAGAGTGTGCAAAGTTTGTGGGGCTGTCAGTGGGAGATTGTTGCCATGGTCTTAGCCTGTAATGACAGAAGAGAAAGAAAGTAAAATGTATTGGAAAAAAATTATTATGGGGTTAGAATCAGCAAGATTTGTGACTGATTACCTGTATGGGGTGAAGGAGTTGGGGAATCAAGACATCCCACAGGTTTCTGACTCTGGCCCCTTTGACTTACAAGAGTCATTAGTGTGGAAAGGTTTGACTTGGACCAAAAATTATTTCTAAGATAACTCACTCAAGTGGCTCTTGACAGAAGACCTCAGTTCATAGACATATGAACCTCTTGACAGAGTTCCATGAGTAGTGTCCCTATGACTTAGAAGGTTTCACCCCAGAGCAAGTGTGAGAGGAGAGATGAGAGAGAGAGAGAGAGAGAGACAGAGAGAGAGAGAGGACACAATGCCTTCTAATGACCTAGTTTTGGAAGCTGTGTACCATAGTTTCTGCCTTATCCTATTCGTTAGAATGGAGTCATTAAGTCCAGCTCATAGTCAATGGGAGGGAATTAGGCTCCACCTTTTGAAGGGGAGAGTGTCAAAAAATTTGTGGACATATTTTAAAATTACTGCACTAATATAGGGGACAAACAAGCTTATTTATTCCAGCAGGAGGCTTCACTCTAATTATTGTGGGGGAACAATGAACTTAGTTCTGGTTCCACCCACTTGCCTTTGTGAAATATATAAATGGCAATTTTCAATAGACTGTCAGGGAATACCTGTAGCAGGAATATATGGATGGAAGTAGAGCCCAAAAGTGATTGTAAAAACTGATAGTCAAATTGTGTGAGAGAACCAAGAAAGAGTGATGTGTTAATGAATCATAATATTTGGAAAAGGAAGAAGTGGATATAATACAAAATGACTTTAGGTTATAAGTTACTCCTGGAGAGGAAGAAACAGGGAAAGGATGGGGATTTTTAGGCATCCCTTATGTTTTATATATTTATTAATATAGTTAAAAATATGGCAAAATGTCTGTATTCGTTTAATCCAAATGATAAGTAATGAGTGTCTGTTATATTTATTATGTGAATTTTTATATTTGAGACATTTGTGTACTTGAAATACTTACAATGTTAATAAAATTCCAAAAATGGATTAACTTTTGAAAGTCCTGAAGAAAGTTAAGTAGGGCAAGGACTGAAAAATATCCATTGGATTTGGTAATCAAGTGGTCACTAGGGACCTTGATAAAAATAATTTCAGTGAACTAGTGGTTGTAAAAGCCAGATTTCAGTGGGATAAGAAGTTAATGGGGAGGTTGGCTGGAAAGGTCAGATATTGGACTTCGTAGATCAAAAGAGATTATATTTTTGTTACTGCTTCCTTCTAAAACAAGGTGACTTCAATTTATTTATTGACCTAGGTGTGGGGAAGCCAGTAGAGAAGGAAGTCATGCGATACCAGACCCGAGTCCCCAAAGAGCAGAATAAGATCCAGAATGCACATAGAAGCCTTGTCATGAATGGGACGTGGGCCTTTCTTTGTCTTTTTATGTGGTGGGGAAAAAAAGGTGAGAAGGTGAAAATAGAGCTTCTAGAAATAGCAGGAAATTGAGGGAGTCACTGAGATAAGAAGGATAAGAATGGGTAGGGCTTATAAGCATCATAAAAGTCTGGATATCTGTTTTAGGAATCAAAAACCTATCACAAAACACTGCCTGGAACTACCTGCCTGAGCTATACAGGCTGGTTTCTAAGAAGCAGATGGTGAAATGGAGTTTTGGGTGCAAATGTTTATTGGGGACCAATGCTTATGAAAAAGTGGAAATCATCTAATGCTTTTTTTGTGGACCACAGGGTGAATAGCCATGGAGCATTCATATTGTTAAAATAAATGTATCAATATGGAGAAATCCCAAGAATAGAACATTGAGTGAAAAAAGTAACTTACCTAAAGGTATCTGTCATATGGTAAAATTTGTATAAATTTTTAAAGCAAACAAACCAATAGTATAAGTTATGTTATGGATAAATATAGACAGAATAAAAGTACAAAAACCCTTAGGGGAATGATATACATCAGTGTAGGTACCTCTGGTCGGCACGAAATGGAAAGGAGTGGGAGGTTCTGTGAGGTAATTATGTCAAGCCTCATTCTTGACACATAATAAACACAATAAATAAGTAAATAAATAAATAATACAATAATACAATAAATAAATACAATAGATGTTAACTAATATAATAATAAAACATTAACATATGTTTATTCTCACTGGTATATATACAAGTATCTATTATAGTATTTTATTTTATTGTTATTATGTTTAAAAGCATTTGTACTTGATGATTTTAAGGAACCAAACACCATCAGGGACCCTTTCCTAATTATACAAGGCCAATAATAGTACTAATTTCCAACATGATATGTGACTTTCATCTCAACTTTCTGAGGGCCAAACCTCTATGAATTAATTGGTGATGAAATGAAATAGTCAAGTCAGTGGCATACTGTTTGACTGAATACACACACGCTCATATGCATGAACATCCTCTTCGTGTAACATAAGCACCGATAACCTCATTAAAGGCTAAGGCCAAGTGCATCTGTCTTTCCTCTTTATCTGATGAATTCTTCAAGGGTAGGACAGTGTCCCTTTACGCTCTGCCAGCCGTCCCTGGCATATTGTGAGCACTCAATAAATAATAATTACTTCAATCCCTTAATAAACAATCATGCATTTCCTCAATAAATAATACTTAATGATAATGAAATGACTGAAAAGAATGGCAAAACTTGAAAAAAGTTCTAAATGAGATATACCTGTTTGAACCTAATTAAATATAATTTTATGAAAAGTGTACTTAGAACTTAACCCTGTAGATTTCATATTGGTATTCTTTGCCTTAGATTTTAGGACACTATTGTTCTTTTAGTTCATATTATCACTAATGTCTCGGCTATATTCACATTTATATAAACCTGTTATGCATGTGTGTGTGCGTATATGTATATGTGCATATCCCTCTATAAGTGTGTGTGCATATATGTATACGTATATATATTTGTGTATGCACAAATATGTTTTTTCCATCTCAGTCTATATATCACTGATTCTCAGCAAGACTGTGAGGCATTACAGTTCTCTTTGTGGGTGTGTATGTGGGAAGAATATTCTCCATTTTGCAACACCATTGATACTATGTGGCCTCACTGTGCCCCCAACCTTTTATGCCCTGTGTCCTCAACTATCACAGGTGTTAGCTAATATTATCACTATCATCTTACTATTTAGCTAATCTCATAAACTAATTTGTAATGAGGTATTACTATGTCAATGAATTGTTTTCTTACTTTAATAAGGACTGTTGGTACTTTCCTCTGAAAAAGTGATTGACAGTATGAATTCGAGACATACATACCGTCCAGACATGCTGTGTTGGAAATGCAGTTCCACAAGGATCCTTTGGTAGTACTCAGATTATGACATATGTAATATTCTTGCTACACAATTCAGATGAAAGATAAATTCACCCTGACATTTGTTCTCAGATATCTAGCTTTTTCATCAAACAAATAAAACTATGGAAAATATTGATTTTATTTTACTTTACTTTTAGGTTGTACAGCATAGTCCTACTAAAATTTAAACTGACGCTGGTTGGCTCAGTTGGTTAAGTGTCTGATTCTTGGTTTAGGCTCAGGTCATGATCTCATGGTTCATGAGTTCAAGCCCGCATCAGGCTCTGAGCTGACAGCACAGAGCCTGCCTTGGATTCTCTCTCTCCCTCTCTCTCTGCCCCTCTTCTGCTCTCTCTGTCTCTCAAACTAAACTAAAAAGTTAAAAAAAAATTAAACTAACTTTCAGAAATGCATTTAGTAAATAGAGTAGCAAAATCATGTGACATGCTGTAAACCAATCTAAGTTGATATGACCACAGTTATTTACCAACTTTCCATTTTGATTTTCACTTGGACATCTTCTTGGAGACTCATCCATTTCCTCCTTTCCCTTCTATAACTACAACTGAAATTAAATACTGTTCATCTCATTCAGGATCCAGGATGTGCCTCTCACAAAAAATGAATGACTGCCCTTTCTGAGTTGGTTCCATAGAGTAACTTTAAAGAGTGAACACCACACTTAAAGAACTATGTAATTCAGACAATGCTTTTATTGATGACAACAATTTTGCTTAAGTATGAATGCTTTTTTAAAAGAGGATAATATGAGAAATAGATGTAATAAAAGGAATGAGCCCTTTAGATGACAATGGGGTGATAATAAGCTTGTGATGCTGTGCTTATGACTTATTTTGTTATTTTAGTCTAATGGCCTGAAAGGTCCTTTAAAAATCATCTAGGTGGATATATATTACATGAAGATAATAGTGTAGATGGTTGTTTCCATTTGACTTTAAAATAAACTTCAAAGTCAGGAACTTTTTGTATTATGTTGAATTGTTCAATTATGTACTTTTGAAAGGCATGGTTTTCATATGCAAAATATCTTCCCAACATGTGCATGCTTTAAAAGAATTCTTTTACTCGAAATGTAAAAACACAAAAATAAATACCTCAATTCAACCAGTGAACTTGGTTGATGAATCCTCTAATGGAATAGCGTGTCAACTCTGCCCCTTTTAAACTCACCTTTGTCTCTAATGCCTGAGCTATCACTGAAGATTAAAGATGGGATTCAAAGAGAGCTATTCTTCATATTTTACCTGCTCATTAAATGCCAAGATAGTTTTTTACTCAATTATACATCTGCCAATGAAAATGATGAGCAAAGACAACACCAAGGCCATGTTTTCCTTTCCATCATTGTCCCCTAGTGAATTACAAGGTTGTGAGCTCTCTTAAAACAATTTATATTGACCCAGGCTTCATAAATCTGGTACAGGAGACTGAGTTGCTAAGCTATATGTTGTGGTCATGTCTTTCTGCCAACAACATTAATCACTTGCTCAAGAAGAAGTAGCTGTTCAAGAGTGTTCTGTCTCAGGCTCTTGTCAGAAAGGATGTCTCAGCAGAAGGCTTTAATGTTGCCCTTTCCCCTCTGGCTTTCTACACTCCTCTCTATAGGTAGGTTTTCAGGCTCTAACCTACCATGTACTCTTTATTAGGTAACGTCAAAATGAACAAAAATGTACAAAGAATCATATGCTCGTGAGAAGAATATTATATTTGTTAGCCACAATTTCTAAAGATGGAGATAAAATTAAAAAGACACTAGATACATTTGCATATGAAAAAAGTAATCTTCCATGTTTAGAATCACTTGAAGTTGGAGATGTATTTGAGATGAAATGATTTTTATTTGTGCCCTTGCGATGAACTGCTTCTAACTCATTTTTTAAAACAAATAATTTTCTCCTTAAGGAACTACTAAACTTAACCAGAAACCAGCCAGCACATCTGTCTCTGAAATGTTCCAGGGGAAGACATTAACAGGACTCTGGTAGGTTATGCATCTGGCCACCAACACTTTATTTGGAAAAAGAAAGAGGGCTATGACTAATATACAGGAAATTATGTTATTTGACACCTTATTATATTAGAGAAAAAAACAAAACAAAATATTAAGCTAGTATGAATGAAATGAAATAAATGAGATTGTTTTAGGTATTATATACAATAATTACTCCATTTCTTCCCATTGCCTTAGTGAATCAACAGAAGCATTACTATAATATTTTTACTGAAAGTAAATAAATAATATGCCCTTTTAAAATCTCAATTTTCGGGGCGCCTGGGTGGCTCAGCTGGTTAAGTGTCTGACTTCGGCTCAAGTCATAATCTTGTGGTTTGTGAGTTCAAGCCCAGCGTCAGGCTCTGTGCTGACAGCTCAGAGCCTGGACCCTGTTTCAGGTTCTGTGACTGCCCCTCTCTCTGTCCCTCCCATGCTCATGCTCTCTCAATAATAAATAAATGTTAAAAAATACTTTAAATACAAAAATAATAAAATCTGAATTTTCATGTGTCTTCCTATAACTACTATTAAGTAACTCTTATAGGAGACTTTTGTTCTATGCGCAGAGCAGTTTGTAATCAACCAGTTGATTATTTTAAAACGGAAGATATACTTCGTTGAACACTATTCTCCCTGACACTACTGATGAGTGCCTAGAGCATTTCTTTCTTTCTTTTCGTTATTCTCCTGCTTTTTTAAAACTTCCATGAAGCATAGAGTATGTAGGGGATGCTTAGTTTTAGTTCTCAAAACAAATACGTTAACATTTGATTACAGAGAGACAAATAAAAGAGTGCTCAGAATTACTTTTTTTCTAGCCAGTGTAGAGCATGTGCTACGCTTTTAGAAAATGTGGTTCTCCCCTCTTGCACTGTTGGTGGGAATGCAAACTGGTGCAGCCACTCTGGAAAGCAGTGTGGAGGTTCCTCAGAAAATTAAAAATAGACCTACCCTATGACCCAGCAGTAGCACTGCTAGGAATTTACCCAAGGGATACAGAAGTACTGATGCATAGGGGCACTTGTACCCCAATGTTTATAGCAGCACTCTCAACAATAGCCAAATTATGGAAAGAGCCTAAATGTCCATCAACTGATGAATGGATAAAGAAATTGTGGTTTATATACACAATGGAGTACTATGGTGCAAATGAGAAAGAATGAAATATGGCCTTTTGTAGCAACGTGGATGGAACTGGAGAGTGTGATGCTAAGTGAAATAAGCCATACAGAGAAAGACAGATACCATATGTTTTCACTCTTATGTGGATCCTGAGAAACTTAACAGAAACCCATGGGGGAGGGGAAGGAAAAAAAAAAAAGAGGTTAGAGTGGGAGAGAGCCAAAGCATAAGAGACTGTTAAAAACTGAGAACAAACTGAGGGTTGAGGGGGGGTGGGAGGGAGGGGAGGGTGGGTGATGGGTATTGAGGGGGGCACCTTTTCGGATGAGCACTGGGTGTTGTATGGAAACCAATTTGACAATAAATTTCATATATTGAAAAAAAAAAAGAAAATGTGGTTCTCATCCTTCGTTCCTTCGTTTGTGATAATTTTAGAAAACCACTTAAATAAGAGTTTAATTGTATACAATTTATCAGGCTGATCTCTTTCATATTGCTGGCAGTTTTAATTACTGTTGATAATATTGATTCGCCAGTTATAGTGAGTCTGGAAATAGAAAGGTCAATTGAATCGACTTGTTAAAAAGTATAAAATGGTAATAATTATCCCCAGCCCCATATGCGAAGTTGCCAGGTAGTGGCAACTTGTACAGCCATCGATCGGTTCCCTCAGCATTATCTGTATGAAAAAGACCATTTTTAATGCTACAGTCTCATGATGGATATAGAACCAGATTGCTGAAGATTTTTCCCTACTTATTAAGTCATCTTATACCATCTGTACCTGGACTACATTTTGCTTACAATAAAATTAAAATGAGTCTATGGGTAATGAAGACATTTAAAGGAATGCTGGATAATACAATTCAAAGCATGAAAAACAATACCAACGCTAATATTTTGTACACATACGATGCAGTAAGATAGTGAAGCCACCGTATGAATAATATTTATTTTTTAATGATGTAAAATAATGCTTACAAATCATAAAAACACACAAAAAATTTAAAGAAGGAAAAGCACCTCATAATCATAGAGGGATTAATGTGATTTTAGAACTTTTACTTCCACTTTTTTTTCACTCCATATGCTACTTTGTATTGGATGCAAATTTCCAAATTAAGATATCTGTGGAATCCTAATCTGCATTGAAGCAAAAACACTGTGCGTGATCAAGAAACTCTTCTTGCACACATGGAAATCATGTAAGTCACAGAAAAGAATATCTTTATATTTTCTAAATTTTTTAAATGTTTATTTTTGAGAGAGAGAGAGAGAGAGAGAGAGAGAGAGAGAAAGGGAGCTGGGGAAGAGGCAGAGAGAGGGAGACACAGAATCCAAAGCAGGTTCCATGCTCTGAGCTACTGGGCACGGGGCCCGACGCAGGGCTCGAACTCACAAGCTGCAAGATCATGACCTGAGTCAAAGTCAGATGCTTAACCGACTGAGCCACTCAGGCACCCCAGAAAAGAACATCTTAAAAGGGGTATTTCAAAGAGTAGGTGTTTGACAATATCTTTCCTCCTCAAACTGTAATTACTTTACAAAACTAAGATCAAGCTTGATATTTCAACATTGAAGTATCAGTAGGTTTCTAGGAATATCCCAAGAAAAATAAACAGTTAAATGGAAGGATTGAGATTATGATAGGCGTTTTGAGATTTTCATGCAGAAGATTATTTTAGATTTTTTTAAAATATATATATAGGGGAGGTAAATGACAAGAAATGAAAACAACTACTTCAAGAAATGGCATGGTAATTACCACAACACAAGAAAATTGAGTTGATCCATCTTTAAAAAGCTAATCTACTTAGAAAATACTTGAGCCATATTCTTTCTGGAAGCTCTTATAGCGTTGTCAATGTGCCATAGAATTTTAAGTCATTATCTCCAGTGAGGTCTCTCTTACTCCAGACTCGTTTTGCCCACTGTCCCATACCAATCATTTGGATAGTTCAGACTCAACTTGTACTCAACATGTCCAAAACAGAACCTCCCACATTTTGCCTAAGCCAGAAATCAAAAGGGGAAATGCTCTTCCCTTCAAATTCAATCAATGGTCAAGTCCTGTTATTATACTACTTAAACATCTGTAGCCCGTGTTTCACCCCTCTCTATCCCATGATGACTCCCTACATTTAGACCACCATTGCCTTTCATCCAAAGATGCTAAAATAGCCTCCTGGCTGGCTTCCTGGTCTCCTTTCTCTCCAATCCACATTGCAGTAAGGGAGAGAGATAGCAGGAGCTATGGAGAAAGGGAGGGGGGACTGAGTGAAACTCTGATTTAGACTCATCCTTGACAAAAATCTTTAAATATTTTCTTTAATTTTCTTTTTTTTTCTTTTTTTTTCCTTTTTTTAGAGAAAGTGTGTGAGTAGAGGAGAGGGGCAGAGAGAGAGAAAAAGTGAGAATCTTAAGCAGGCTCCATGCTCAGTGTGGAGCCTGATGTGGGGCTTGATCCCATGACTCTGGGATCACGACCTGAGAGATATCAAGAATCAGATTCTCAACTGACTGAGGCACCCAGGTTCCCCCAAATATTTTCTGAGTATGAACAACTGGAAGTGGATTGCAGTGGCTCTTATGACCTGGTTCTTGCTTTCCTCTCCAGCATGTCTCTCTAACTAAACCTCTTGCCTTGAACCCACTGAAATATACTTCAGTGCAACACATCCCTCCCTTCTTGAATCTGCGAACATTTTTGTCTTTGTTGAGTATTATGTTCTATCCTTTGCCTGGTTAGCCCCTACTCAACTTTCCAATATCATCCCTCAGAACACTTTCTAAATGTAAACTCCACTGGCCCCAAAGGCTTGGCTGGACACTCCTTCCCCCTATGCTTCCAGAGCACCTGTATTTTCTTCAGCAGAGGACCTATCATTCTGCATTGAGATTCCTAATTACTTGCAAGGTATAAGGCTAGGAATTGAATCTTTTTAACCATTATATCCTCAGGTTTATATTTTCCAGATTTCTCTCAGTTCTCATATGTATGCATTTAGGCTCCATTCAGCTGGACCATCCAGAGCCTGGTGAATTCGCCCCTCTTCTTCTTCTTCTTCTCTCCATTATTTTCCCTTGAAATCACTCATGTTTCCCAAAATCTTACTTGTTCTTCCAAGTTCTGTTCATTTGGCACCCTTTCCAGGAACCCCTCACCGGTAAAAAGTGCACAACTCCTTAGAGCCTTTATAACAATTATATAACACTTACTTGGACTTGCATGTTAGAGGCCTTTTTGGTAGTCTTCTCTTTCTTATAGCACATAGACAGAAACTATATATTATGCGTCTGTGTACTCTTAATTCCTACCACTTAACACTAGTACCAGGAAATAAGTGTTTAGTGTATAAATAAATGCCTGCTGATCTTTGGACTAGTTTAGAAACTCACATGTCACATATACTAATCTCTGCCTTGGTGTCTCTCTTCCTGACATGCCTTCTCTTCCCCCCCCCCCCCCATGAAGTCCATCTGTCCTTTTCCCGATTTACCTCCTTAAGGAGACATTTCAAAATCATATTTTCCAGGGAAGCCTTTTTGAATCCACCTGCCACACCCTGACTTCTCCCCCACTCTCCTTGTCTTGTATCCTTCCTTAGTATTTTATTTTATATGATATTATTTTATTTTTTAGAATATTACTTTGTAGATGCTAACATATCATGTTGGTTGTTTTCAGGTTATTTCAAGGATATTTATTTTGTCTCCTAAAATAACTTGTAAGTTCTGGACAGAAGCTTTCCAATACGACTCTCTGCCATGATGGACAAAGTCTATATCTGTGCTATGCAGCAGAATACTCTCTAGACATATTTAGCTACTGAGCACTTGAAAAGTGTCTCGTGTAACTGAGGAACTAAAATTTCAATTTTATTTAATTTTCATTAATTTAAATGTAAATAGCTACATGTGGCTAGAGGCTACAATATTGGGGAATGCAGTTTTCAATGCCAAAGAGAGTATATTTCAAATTATTTCTCTTCCCTAAGGTGTCTGGTACTTAACAGGAAGCAATGCCTCATGTTTATAAAGTATTTTACAATAAATATATAAACTCAATTAAATACAGAACCCTACTCAAGTTTCAGAATTACTCTTTCATGCAGGTAGGATAAATATTATTAAACCCATTTAATTTTTTTAAATTTTTTTTTAACGTTTATTTACTTTTGAGACAGAGGGAGACAGAGCATGAACGGGGGAGGGTCAGAGAGAGAGGGAGACACAGAATCTGAAATAGGCTCCAGGCTCTGAGCTGTCAGCACAGAGCCCAACGCGGGGCTCGAACTCACGAGTGGTGAGATCATAACCTGAGCCGAAGTCGGACGCTTAACCGACTGAGCCACCCAGGCACCCTTATTAAACCCATTTTAAAATAACCAGGAGGGTAAATGACTTATGCAAAGTCATATGGAAATCACTGGCAGATTAGAATCTGCCCCTTTAAAAAAATATATCCTAATCCTTTTCTTTTCAATGTTATGTTGCCACTCAATAAAGTCTACCAATAAACTGAATTATCAAAGCAAGAATTTAATTTGATCACAGAATCTTCATTAACTGGTCATTTATTTCTTCACTCAAAAAATATTTATTGAATCCCGGCAGTGAGTCAGGCATGCTACAAGCTGGCAGTAAACTGGTGAATATGTGGTTCCTTGCTCAGAAGGGACTGATTTTGTGTGGGTTGGGGAGTGGTGATGAGTGACAGTGAGTAAGCAAGTCGGTAAGTAAATAAATAAATGAATACAGATGAAAAAAAGTGCCGTGAAAAATATAAGCTGGGTGGTTAGGTAGAGAGTAACTGGGGAAGTCTTTTTCAGATAAGGTTATTCAAGGAGAGTTCTTAGAGTATATAAGATATGAATTGAGATCTAAAGGATGGAAAGAGTTGGAAACTAATTCTGGGGAGGAGGAACAGCAAGTCCTGAAGCTGAGAGGGATTAGCTGAACTTGAACTAAAAGGAGGTTAATGTGTCTAGTGCCTGGTGAATAGGGTAGGGGCTGTCTTAGTCTGCTCAGGCTGCCATAACAAAATATACAAACTGTGTATTACACAGCATACAGAAAAATTAATTGAAGATAGACCATGGACCTTAACATAAAAGCTAAAGCTGCAAAGCTTATAGGAGTAAATATATGAGAATATCTTCATGACCTTGAGGTAGGCAGAGAGGTCTTAGAGAGGACAAACATATATAATATAATGCATCAATTGTCAACCAATTATAAATATACAATAGAATACGATGTGCTTTATAATTAAATACTACATAGTTTTAATACAATTATACAATACAATATAATAATTGACAATTGGACTTCATCAAAATTGATAAAAACTTTCATTTGTGAGGGCGCCTGGGTGGCTAGGTCAGTTAAGCGTTCAACTCTTGGTTTCAGCTCAGGTCACCTTCTCATGGTTCATGGGTTTAAGCCCTGCATCGGACTCTGCGCTGACAGTGCAGAGCCTGCTTGGGATTCTTTGTCTCCCTCTCTCTGCCCCTCACTCTCTCTCTCTCTCTCAAAAATAAATAAACAAACATTTAAAAATGTGAAAAGACATTGTTTGTTTGTGAAAAGACACTGTTACAAATGAAAAGACAAGTGATACACTTGAAGAAAATATTTACAATGCATTAATCCACCATGTATACAAAAGGTCTTAACTGTATAAACCACAAACTTAAAAGTATAAACCACAAAAGTATAAACTTAAAAGTATAAACCACAAAAAGGTGGGCAAAGGACACTTAATGAAAAAAGATACATGAACGGTCAATAAGTATATGAGAAGATGTTCATCATTAGTCGTTGAAGAAATGCAACTTTCCTGCACTCACTAGAATTGCTAAAGCAAAAGAGATAGGCAATACCAAATGTTGGTGGTGATATGGAACAAATCAACTCTCAGACATCTAGTAGAATTGTAAAGTGGTTTAGCCAGTTTAGTAGATCCTGATAAACTTACCTACCTACCTCATAGGCTAGCAATTCTACTCCTTTGTGTTTACCCAAGATATATGAAAACATATATTTGACAGAAACTTGTACATTCATGCCTGTGGTATATGTATTTATAACAGCCAATAACTGTAAACAATCAAGTGTCTATCAAGATAAAAAAAGAACCCAATTTGCGTTATATTCATTTGATGAAAAAATAGTAACAAAAATACTGATACATTCAACATCATGGATGAATCACAAAAATATACTGAGCAGAAGAAAACAGCATGAAAGAGTATATACAGCATGATTATATTTATAAGAAGTTCAAGTTCAAGCAGAATTAATTTAAAGTGATAAAAACTTTAAAGTAAAGTTTCGGGGCTCCTAGGCGGCTTAGTCGGTTAAGCGTCGGACTTCAGCCTAGGTCTTGATCTCGAGGTCTGTGAGTTCGAGCCCCTCATGGGGCTCTGCGCTGACAACTCAGAGCCTGGATCCTGCTTTGGATTCTGTTTCTCCCTCTCGTTCTCTGCTCCTCCCTTGCTGGCATTCTGTCTCTCTGTCTCTCTTTCAAAAAATAAACATTAATTTAAAAAATAATAATAAAATAAAGTTCCAGGAAGGGGTGAGGATGATTGTCTAGAAACGAAACCTTCAGGGAGTAAAGGAATTGTACATCTTGAGTGGGTGATATTACATAAGTGTGTCATTTGTCAACATTCAACCAACTCCACACATAAGCTCTGTACATTGTACTATGTGTAAAATATATAAAAGAAAAACGTCATTTACTAGTAAAATGTGATGAGTAATAAGAGTAAAATGCAAAGCATCTGACTGAAATGGAAAGGATCAGGAGTGAAATTTATAATTTAACCCATCTCATTCGGGAACCCATGTTGGGCCCAGACACAGAGGACTGGACTGACTTGACAATAGTATTTCACTCTACCAGGCACATCGGCCAAGCTCAGTGGCTGGATACTTCCTTTCTTCCTACCTTTTTTTTTTTTTTTTTTAAGTTTTATTTATTTTTGGGACAGAGAGAGACAGAGCATGAATGGGGGAGGGTCAGAGAGAGAAGGACACACAGAATCTGAAACAGGCTCCAGGCTCCGAGCTGTCAGCACAGAGCCCGACGCGGGGCTTGAACTCACGGACCTCGAGATCATGACCTGAGCTGAAGTCGGCCGCTCAACCGACTGAGCCACCCAGGCGCCCCTCTTCCTACCTTTTAAGTACAGATACTCCAATCACTACCAGGAGATTCTGATCTCAAGAAGAAGGTAAGTTAGAACTTGTGATGCGATATAAATGCTCCCATTAGTGATATCCATTGACTTCGTCAGGTCCTGAGTTTGAACTCTGCTAGGAGGGTGGAGAATTTTCCATTTTGGAACTCATTTATGTTGTTATTCTGCTGCAGCCTGAGAGCTCTAACTTCCAGGGCACAGGGCAAGCCTCATCTGTTTAGCCTCAGTATTAAGGGAAGGGTGGTTCAGCTGTAGTCAGTTTGGCAAGGGTGGAGATGTAAATATTTTATGTTTTCACTAGCTAATTTTAAGTACATGCATAAGGCCAGTGGTTGAATACTAGCTTTAAATTCAAAATCAAAATAAGGCAAATTACAACTAATAAGTCCAAGACATCAGATTAAAAGAATTTCAGCTTTTTTTTAGAAAGATGCTAGAAAATAAAAATGAACATACCTGGGTAAATATTTGAATAAGTAGATCTTCATGACCCCGGTGATACTCCTTTTAAAGGCCCTGTACAACTAACTACCTGTTTCCCTGATATGCTTCCCCTTTACTTACCATCTCTTCAGTTACACCTGCTGTATTTCTGCAGCTAAACTCTCAATTTTTTGAGCCCAAACGCTACCATGTCACCACTATGATATCATTGAGTCTATCCTGTGACGTATGTACTATTATAATTTCTTATTTACAGATGTAAAAACAGAGAAGCTAAGTAGCTTGCCCAAAGTTGCACAGCCTCTAAGAGAATCAGGATTTTAACTCAGATCATCTAATAGACATGCTTGATCACCAAGCAAAACCAGCTCTCCTTACCTTGCCCCTTTCCTTCGCTTCCTCAAGCACTGATGTGCTTTTGCATATAATATTTAATATAATTCTTGTAATGACTTTGAAAGATGAGATGTCAAATCTTTACTCACTAAAAAAAAAAAAAAAAAAAAAAAACAGAACACTGAATTTCAAAGATTAACTTTCCCAAGTTTGCATGGCTAGAAAGTGTTAATGGCACCCGAATTTGAATCCTTATCTACCTACCTGCAGCGCTGTGAGTTTTTCTACCTAAAAGACACACTTTTAACGTACAATTTCTCCCAGGCCCTTTTGTGTTTTAGAAACCATTTCCATATACGGCTTACTTAATTAGGTTTTACTGAAGCTAATTTTAAAATAGTTTACATTCTTTGGGCAAGTAAACTTGAAGGGAACCCAGAAGTGAGTTGGAGGTCATCAGAGAACTGGGCAGTTGTGGATATGATTGAAACAGTGTGGCATTCACACATATTCCATATGTATTTTTCAAAACCTTGAGATCTCTAGTCAATATAAAATGTTAAATTTCTCTAAGTCTTGTTTCCCTTATCTTTAAAATAAAGGCATTGAACCTGCTGCTTTTTAAGATCCTTTCCTACGAATCATTTTCTTTTCTATTCTGTAATATGCTCTGCCTATGTACTTTTGTGTTTTTTAAAAAATACAGAAGTATACAGGGCTTAGTATACTAAACACCTTGGAGGCTTAGTCGGTTAACATCTGACACTTGATTTTGGCTCAGGTCATGATCTCAGGGTTCGTGAGATCGAGCCTGGCATCAGGCTCCATGCTGTTAGCACTGGTAGCCTGCTTGGGATTCTCTCTCTTCCTCTTTGCTCCTCCCCTACTCGTGTGCTCTTGCTCGATCTCTCGCTCAAAATAAATAAATAAACTTAACAAAATGCAGAAGTGTAAACAGGATGGATTCATTATTTCGTTTGTTCATCTGATTTTCCATTCCACAAATATTTATTGAGAACCTACTAAGTGCCAGGCAGTCTGTTGACTCTGGTGCAACAAGTGTAAATAAAGCACAGTGTCTGCCCTCTGGAAGATCCCTTTGCAGAGTTGGATAAAGCTACACAGTACAGAGGGATGGTGCAATTCTCATGGGTGACATTCTTCTCAGAGATGACAGGTGACAACTGCTCTTCCTTTCATCACGAAATGTACAAAAGGTCCATTTACTTCATAAGCTAACACGCACACCTCCCTCTAACAGTGCTGTTATCTTTTGTGTAACTTCTTCAGAACCAGGAAGGTTTTTTTTTTCTTTTTGTTCCTCCCCCCCCCTCCTTTTTTTCCACATAAATGAATAATACAGGAGACAACCAATAGCCAGTTTATACTCCCTGCTGTCCTTCCAAAGCTTCATAGCCCAAAATAAAGGTGCTGCGGAGGTGGAGAACCCAATTTCCATTCTAAGTTTCACACAGTGGGTTTCAGTCAATTAAAATTTCTGTTCCTAAGATACAGTTGCTTATGGAGGCAAGTAGCACCCACATTTTCTGGAAACAGTGATCCTGGTCTAGAGGAATGGTCTTCCCCCAGTATCTGCTGAGACCCCAGTCAAAGGATTCTATTCAGTTGCTGATGCAGGATTTCATCTCCTTTCTCAGGCATCAACTTCCTCTTATTACCTGGGTTTTGACTCCTCTAAGCAACACAACAAACATCTTAGGGGGGAAACAACATGTTTGTCATTCTTTTTATCCTCACTAATGCATTGGAAGTAGGCCATCTGGCTGCCTTTTGGGTAAATCCATTTTATAACAAGATTTTTTGTGTGTGATTCAGTAATTAAACCCCTTTGGATAGAGTTCAAGATGGACCTGCCTTATGCTGAATTTTGCTTTAGAGCAAACTGTTAGTCACAGGTGCCAGTGAATTCGTAAATCAGGATGAAAAATCTTTTATAGATTTTGGAAAATTAGTCATCTCTCTGAGTTTCTTCTGGCCTTAGGTACATTCTTCTTCAGAGGTGAGCAAGGTGAGAATATCCTTAGGATTGCCCCTGGTCTAACATGGCTAAGATTGTGATCTGCCATCAGTTCTAAATCTAACCTCCTAGGGCTGCAGTGTTGAAATTAAGATAAGAGACTATTAATATTGTTAGTCATTGCTATAGACAGCATAATAGATTTATTCACTCACTCATTCATTCATTCATTCATTCAGTAAACATTTGCTAGCTGAAGGTACAGAAATAACTAGAAAAGCTTGTGAACTCAACTTCATTATGACGTGATTTATTCTATTAGAGACCCAATGTTCTTTGTGTGTGTGTGTGTGTGTGTGTGTGTGTGTGTGTGTGTGTGTGTGTCATTTATTATGTGGGGGCTTCAGTTGTCAAAATCTGATATGACATAACATCTCCTTTGGAATATTTTCTAAGAATAATTTATTTCTTTGGACAAATGGCCCCATCTCTTAAACCCAAAAAATATAAATCAGTACAAAAATATGGTTAAAAGTCAAGTGATCAGTCATGTTTTGTTGGATATCTTGTAGGAAATATTTCCTCTTGTTGGCTAGTTGTGCTCCCAATTTCTTTTGCCATGAGTCATGGAAAGTTAATATTCCATTTGAGAATTTTCTTCTGGCCACTGATTCTTATGAAAATCCCTTTGAAAAAAATCATCACTTTGATTAGACCCTATTTGCCTTTCTTCTTGCTTTCTCCTTGGCATACACTTTCTGACTGATGAGATGACCTATTCCTTAACATGCTTATGTCTTTCCTTAACTATGATCTAGTTATAATGTCATTTGTTTCAGCAGCCCTGAGAGCTTGTTTGACAAGGAGAGCAACCCTCTATGACAGTTAATTGGGTAACAACTCACTTTTATATCAAGCTAAGTTGTCTGCATCTTTTAAATAGATAATGAGCTTAGAATCTCTCCTCAGGCATAAGAGTGTAAAGAGGAGTAAACTCTTTGAGTTGGGGCATTTTCCCTCCTTGGGCATAGATGTGCTTTACTTTTGGACCCCCACGAATGGTCACTGTGGTCTAGTGTCATTGAGTAGAGACAGAATGTTCCTAAATTCCTGGAAATTCACCAGATGGTACCAGACTTCAGCAAACAAATGGTGACTTTGGCTTCCTTGTGGCTTCTGTCTTGACTGACATAAATCAGCCTCCACAAGTGGACAGCTGATGTTTGTAGTCAAAGAGAAATGTGCTCTATGGCTTAGGTCTAGATTCTGCAAAGACTAAAGAGGTAACAATGGGTTTGGGTGCATTAGAACAATTGTTGGAATTACATCTGCGGTCACACTTGGGAAAAGTTTTCATCTTGCTCTCACTGAGATTCTTAAAAGCTGCTTATACAATTGTAATTCACTTTGAAACTTTCTGAAAACAAACTTCATCATGAGACTTCTAAGGAATTTTTAGTTCTGGTTGGGTCCCATACTAAGAGAAAACTAAGTAGAAGCCAAGACGTGCTGCAATCCAGACATGTTTATGAGGAGGCAAATTACCACAGGTGTAAAAACCTCTCAAGAGCTCACCAAGTTTAGATAAAATTTAAAATAGTTCATTGCAATATTGTGAAATGTATTTTTGTCACACATTCTTGTGAGTACTAAAGCATGATTATTTCAAAGGGTTGTCAAACCGATCTTGTATTCGCAGAATTTTTTGTGTACTAATGATTTATTTTTTGCTTGTGGGTTTGGTTCTTCTTGGCCACAGTGGATTGTTCTCTGTATAGTGTATGGGTTGGAGGGGCTTAAAAGACATATTGATGAGGTTTACAACTTGCTAGCTGGAACCCTTCCTTGTTAGTGAGGGGTAAATTCCAAAGATTCCCCTGCTGAGAGCAGACTTGAGGACATGTGCCTCCTTAGGTAAGAATAAGATGCTCTCTCAGACTGAGGCACCCAGTTCTAATGATCTGGGCTTGCATCGGTGGCTCTGAGACTTCATCAGAAGTCTACGTGAAAAGGGGTGAAAGGCACAGTGAATATTTAGAGTTGCAAACTTAATGCACATCAAGAGCATTGCCTGTGCTGCTCAAATTGATGACCAAAGCAATGTAGTGTATTGCTGTGTAAATGAATGACCTGGTTTTTCAAGAGTTAAACTTGGAAGAACCCCCAGGAGAGAGGCAGGTGGGGTTCCAGGTAAGGGACCACACAAGACTTGATTTTCTCTGGCAGAACTGGCAGAAATTATGCCATTGATGGAAGAGCCACTATTACACGAAGAGGCCAGAAGCCTTTGAAGGTTAATAGAGTTTTAAGTTTTATATTTCTTCTTGGATACATTAAGCCATGCGTTTAAATTTTGTTTGAATTAAACTATGTACAGAGGTTTCAAGTAAAGCAAGTGGTCCATCTATCATACATTCTCCATCCTTGAGTTCCACTTCTCAATGTGAACTTTTTTTGCTTTTGCTTCTGGTATTCCTCTCCATTTGTCTAAATAGCAAAATATTTCTTTATTTAAAAATGTTAGACCTTATTATTTGATTTTTTACTACAGACAATATTTACCCCCATCCCTCCCACAGCCCTCTCTCAGGTGTACATGGGACTCTCCCCTATCATTCTAAAACAGTTGTTTTGCCACTTTTGACTAAGTCGGTATTCAGTATTTACAATATTTTTGGTTATATAGATGTCAACTGCTAAGCCACTTGATATAATAAAGTGACTTTCCTGTATTTTTTACAATTTTTGCATTTTGCATTTTGAGGTCTTTTTAAAAACTAATAATTCTTTTTTAGTTCATTTACTTATGCATTCTTCAGTCATAAAAATCTCTGAAAGAACTGACCAAACACATCAAATAAGAGGTCAATTTAATGATTTTTTTTTCTTTGAGTTCTTTAATATTTCCCCAAGAGCTTTCAATTTTCTTTTTCTAGTCTTCCTTGTCAATTGCCAGATCTTCCAGGATTTTTTCACAGCCGTCTTGTCCTTGTTTTGTCTTGGATCTCACATTGCTTTCATGTTTTCTGCCCTATTGATTCACTCCCTAATTTTGTTGGAGTGCATTCTCCAGTAGCTTTCTGAGAACAGGTGTGTAAGAGATGGATGTTTTGAAGCATTGCATGTCTGAAGATATCTCTATTCTATTTTATCAGCCATTGGTACTTTGGCTATAGGATTCCGGGTTGTGTGTCATTTTTTCACTATCTCTTATTTTAGCTTCCAGCACTGCAGCTAAGCAGTTTCATACTATTTTGATTACTGATCCTTGGTAAATGACTTTCTTTTTTGTCTCTCTGGAAGCTTTTGCAATCTTTTCTTTCTTTCTTCCTTCCTTCCTTCCTTCCTTCCTTCCTTCCTTCCTTCCCTCTTTCCTCTTTTTCCCCTCTCCCCCATCTTTCTTTTTTCCATTTAGGGTGTTCTTGCTGAGAAATTTGAAATCACAGACACATGTTCTTAAGTTCTAGAAAATGGAAAACTTCCTTGTATTTTGTCATCAATAATTTCCTCTTTGATTCTTTTGAAAGATTATTTTTCTAGAACCCCTATAAGTTGCAGGTTGATGTCCCATATTGATCATTTTCTGACCTCCCCCCTCTGTTTGTCTTTTGGTTCTACTTTCTCAGTCAATTCGTCAACTTTATTTTACAGCATTCTTATTGGCTATTTATACTTCTTCTCTCATATCTTTAATCTCCTAAAGCACTTTCCCATTTTCTGAATGTTTTCCATTTATGTTATTCTGCCCTTATTACATGGTTGTAAACTCATTTCTAACTTCTGTGGGAAAATTAATTGAAATGTTTCCTTTAATCTTTTTCTTTGGCCTCTTCTTTTATGTTACAGTCTTTTTCCAATGCCAGGTTTTTCTTTATATTTAAGAAATAAGATGTGCCCCTGTTTATAGAAGTACGGAAGATTATTCTAAAATTTCCTCTTAATTAAAATAAACTTATGGAAAAATTATATGAACTTTTAATTAAATGCTTTTTAGGCCTGCACAAAAGAGTCTGCAGAGACTTAAAACAAAGTGAAAGAACCTTGAGGTTAAGACACATCCAAACATGCCTCTATTGCGAGGAATTCTGAAGAGAGAGACTGAATGAGATTGCTGGATTGGATGGGAGGCTGGATGAGTAATTCAAGCCCTACCCTCTTTGGACGCACCTTTAAATATATTTTATATAATTTCTCATTACCTTAAGTTTCACTGCAGCATATACAAAGTCTTTATATAGTCTTCCCCCCACCCCCCAGTTTTACCATTGTGTAAGGCTATGAAAAGCACAGTGAAGATTAAGGAAGAGGGTCAGATACCAACAAGATTCTTTATGGATGAAGTTTTAGAGACTTTTGATCTAATGGGAGCAAGGGAAAGCTTTCTAACACTTAGCAACAGAAATTTAGTGGAATAAAAAATATTTCTATTATTTCCTTCCACCCAAAACTCTTCGTAGGGATAAAGTGAGCTAGGTTTTCCATAGGTGACAACTTCTTTCATTTTCCAACTTGAATTTTCCATGTTTCAATATGGATTTTTGTTTTGTTTTGTGAGGTAATAAGCATGAGATATTTCTGTGTTCAACGTTTTATCAAATCTCCTGTTGATGCTTGCTTAGACCTTTCGTAGCAAATGACTATTTCATACTTTCCAATTGGGATAGCATGGCTAAAACAGGAAGATTTCCTTTTCCCATTTTAATGACAGATCCTTATTTCCCTTTCGTTGTTTTTCTTTTAAACAAAGTATAAAATATCTTACTTCACTAATTAGCCAAGAAAACGAGATTTACCCCCTCATCCTTTTGAGTTTAAAAGAGAAGTAAAACTCTAATATCAAGGGTCTTTAGAATAACGTCTAGATTAAAAGTGCTTCAGAAACACAAGTATTAGAAAAGAGAGAAACATATGTCTCAGGAAGCAGGTGGCTGTACAAGAAAAGAATGTCTATACTGGCTGGCCTGCATTTCTGGAAGCTAGAAATACTGCACAAGCACAGCCTTAATATAACCATAACAGACAGCAGGGTATGACTTAATGATCAAATAATAAATAACAAAGAAAAAAAATGAAGCTACAGGTGTTAAATGGTGAAGTGTGAAATGGAAGTCCTGGACTATGGAGCAGAACTTAGCAAGTAACTTAAGCACTTCTGCAGCACTGTAAAGTCTCTGGATTGAACTAAAATCTTTTTTAAGAAAATAAATTATATATATATATATATATATATATATATATATATATATATATATATGTTTTATTCAAATGTACTCCATCTATTATTTTTGTTTAAAGTTTATTTATTTATTTTGAGAGAGAATGAGAGAGAGAGAGAGAGAGAGCGAGAGCATGCATCTGAGTGTGGGAAAAGCAGAGAGAGAGGGTAAGAGAGAATCCCAAGCAAGCTCTGCACTGTCAGAGTCAGAGATTGAAATCAGGAACCATGAAATCCTGACCTGAGCCGAAACCAAGAGTCAGCTGCTTAATTGACTGGGCCACCCAGGCCCCTGTACTCCATCTATTGTGGCAGAAATTGTTTCTAATTGGCTGATCATCATCCATTCATTGACTTACTTAACAAACCTTAACTGAGTGCCTGTTCTATGCCAAGTCTTAAGCTAGGCACAGTGGATGCAGAGATGTCCCAAAGTTCATAGTCTAGTAATAGAGACAAACACCAACTTTCCAATTAGCACTATAGGAAGATGAGTTCTGTGGTGAAAGGAGGCAACAGATGCTGTGTAAGAAGAACTACCTAACCCAGCCTAGAAGACTTTCAAAGGCAGCTGATATTGAGGCCACATAAGAGTGGAAAGGTTAGGAGGGTTCTTCTAGGGAGGGGAAGAAGTATATACAAAAGCCTGAGAGACTTGGCTCAAATCAGCAATTTTGAGTTGAGTATATTGGTATATACAGTGCAAGGACTAGATGGGTAGACTTAGATAAAGGTGTTGCCTAAAGTCACTGTGAAGGCATGGCAGGATTTAGAAAGATCAAACTAGTGGCTAAAAGTGGAGGTTGGGAGACCAGATAAAAGGTTGTTATAATAACAAAGTGAGAACTAATAAAGTCTTAAACCAAGGAAATCACAGTTGACATAAACAGATTCCCCAAATTTAGGAAGTACTCCAAAAGAGCAGAATAACTGTAACTGATGACAAATTTGATGTGGAATAGGGGAGTAAGGGAAGATTATGAGTCAAAGATGATATTCAAGTCTCTGATTTGAAGAATGGGTATGGGTGTTGCCAACTATGTAGTTAGGGTAATCTGAGAAAAGAAGCAGATCTGGAAGGAAGCTAATGGGTTCACTTTGAGATGGGTTCTGTTTATGGCATATTTTTTGGCATCCAAGTAGAAATTCCAGTAAGTGGTTATATATAAAAGCCTGGAAGTCAGGAAGAGGGCGATCTGGACTTAGACATGTACAATAGGGAATTATTGAATAGTCATAATAGTTGTTGTCATCATTAGTATAGATGTATTTGTCAGGTTGGCCAAGAGATAAAGGTATAGAAATATTAACTTTCAAGGAGAAGTGGAAGAAAGAGTATGTTGTCAAAGGGACTGAGAAGGACTAGCTGGTGAAGTCAGAGTATAACCACGTGAGAGTGGTCTTCCGGAGTCAAGGAGCTCAAAGAAAGAGCTGGGTCACAGAGGTAATCGCTGCAATGCAGTCAAGTAAATAAGGATCAAAAAGTTGAGTGATGATATAAATCATCATCAAAATAGAATAAATTTGAGAGAGAAGGGACTGTGATGGTCGCTTTAAGCGTCAACTCAACTGGACCATGCAGTGCCCATATATTTGGCTAAACATTATTTCTGGATGTGTCCGTGAGGGTGTTTCCAGATGAAATTAACATTTGAATCATTAGACTGAGTAAAGCAGATTGCCCTCACCAGTTGGGGTGGGCAGCATCCAATCAGTTGAGTCTGAATAGAACGAAAGGGCAGAGGAAGGGAGAATTCACCATTTCTCCACCTGAGTCAGGTGAGTGCGAATATTGGTTTCTCCAGCCCTCAAACTGGGATTTACACCATTGGCAATTCTGGTTCTCAGACCATCAGACTTGGATTAGAATTTACACCATCAACTCTCCTGGACTTTGGTCTTGGACTGGAACTACACACAGCCAGCTTTCCTGGCTCTCCAGTTTGCAGACAGTAGATCTCAGCTTCAATAATTGTAATAAAGCCCTTTCTATATCATTTATCTCTACATCTGTATCATCTCTATCTTTCTCTTTATCTATCTCTGATCTATCTATCTATCTATCTATCTATCCATCTTCTATCTACCTGTAAATCTATTTATCAATTTGTCTACACATTCTGTTGGTTCTGTTTCTCTGGAGAATCCTGACTAATACAGGGATTGTTACTAATGACTATGATAGGACAACAAGTATAAACCAGAAGTTCTCTATGCAAAGAACTACATTTAGAAGAATTATTTCAATGAAGTAGTTGGAGTGGGGTTGTAGATGGCAAGAATAAAAGAGTGAAGTGAATGATAAGTAATTAAAATACTTATTAACAGACTATTTTTTTGAACTGACTTCTATTTAAAAGGGGAGAGACTGAGTGCAAATTAGAAGGGGATAGCAGGTTAAAGGCAAATGTTTTGCCCGGCAGAGGCTTGAGCAGCCCTGTATGCAAAAAAGAACAGGTCAATGAAGAGGGAGAAGTCAGGGAATTTACCATAAGAGAATAAATGATTGAACCACTGCTGTATGGGAACTGGAAGGGATGGCAGGATTAGCTTTAGAAAGAAGGATAGAATATCTTGCCTAGAGAAACCACAGAAAAAAATGAATGGAAAGCAAATATAGCAAACATATGGGTGGTGAGTATGAGGTTGGCCAAATTTCCTCCTGATGGTCTCTGTCTTCTCTGTAAAGCATGATGGGAGGCCTACAGCTCAGTATGGATTACATACATACATTAATAGGGAGCTTGGGAGACACAGGTAAAATGGTATGTTACTCTGGATAGTAAGGGACAAGCTGATTAGGAACATGACAGTATTTTCAGGCAATATTAAGGGCCTACTGGGCACTATTAACTTGCAGTGACATGGACCTACAGAGTTTCATGTTTTATCCATTTTAAGTAGTGGGGATCACGGGATTGGTACAACAATATGATGCATGAAAGAGTGGTTTGAGTTCTGGATTATTGTCCCCATGGAAATGGGGACAGGAAGAGGCTGACTGATGGGTTAGACTAGGGAAGTCAATAAACTTCAAGTCTCACTAAAATTGGGAAACAAACATGTTATTAGTACAAACACAGTAGCTCGAAGGATAGGAAACTGTGGATAGGTTGGACATAGAACTTTAAGATTTCAGAGGTGTGTGAGCTCGGGGTGATGGTGAAGTCCCGGCTACGGCCATGGTTGCATGTATACAGTGGAGATGAGATATGTTCTGGAGTTGCTGTTGGCTAATTCAGCCACATGGTTGCAAAAATTACTAAGAACAATGATAAAAGTTAAAGCAGAGAGGAAAACCTTAAACCAAGTATCACTGAGATGACTGAAGTAAACAAAGAGATGGAGATAATGTGCATGATATAGCTCTTATTTTTTGCAAGAATTTAGAGAAGCAAAGATTTTGTGTGGCCACACAGAGTTGAAACTGCAAATGCTGCCTTTCAGTATAATTCTTCAGTGGGCTTTTAGGCATATGGTATCATCAGACAGAGATTTTCACAAAGACACTGAGATCTAGGAAATGTCCTGTGAAGAGGAGAGTGGAAGGGTTTACAAGAATAAGAGGATTGTCATGAGATAGGAATAAAAGACAAGCTGGGAATAACAGTAATGAAGAAAAAAAGTATAACTGAGAGGTCAAGCTGCATTTTTGGAGGTGAGGAAGGATGAGAGGCATTCACTTATTGAAGTTTCTACCCTGTTCTAGCCTTCCTAGCACTTAATAGCCCCTGAAATGTATGTGTAGAGCATGGGCTGTAAGCTCCAAGACAGCAGAAATTTGTAGCATTTTGTTTATTGCTGTATCTAAAACACACCTGGCACAGAGTGAGTGTGCCACATTTATTAAAGGAAGGAATGAGTGAATCCTGGGAGGTGGGACAATGGGTAATGGGTAATGGGCAGCGGTTAAGAGCATGAGCTATTAAATCAGAGAGCTCTGAGTCAGGGCCCTGGCCAAATCTTGGGAAAGTTGCTTAACTTGTTTAAATTTCAACTTCCTTATCTATGAATTCTAGGTTAGGTTGGTAACTATACTTCAGAATTTCTGGAAGCATCTGGCACCTAGTTGGCACCCAGTAAATGGCAACTATTGATGGCACTATTACTTTAACTGTTTTATTTGTTGGGAGGAAATCTGGTAGGACAGTATATAATTTGTAGCTAGAGCTCTGATATATATATATATATATATCTTGATCTTTGGCATATATATATATATATATATATATATATAGCTAGAGCTACAAATTATATACAATTATATATATATCAGAGCTCTAGCTACAAATTATATGCTATATATATAGTGTATATATGTAATATATAATATACTATATATATTAATTTAACCAGGCTTTCAAGCAGAATATTGGTTAAAAATCCCAGAAAGCTTATACCAGTTTCAGAATTAGTTAACTCCTTAGAAAGTGAAAAGCCTTCCTTGCTTTTAATAAAAACTGCAACATTTCTACCTGGTTACTTTTAACAAGTGTTTTTTGTGTTTTTTTTTATATCAATTTTTTGCCTACACCTGGACACCCTAAGCAGAAATATAGGATGTTATTTTTTTATTCTGTGAATAATACAAATATTTTTCCTGTTTCAAATCTACTCAACCTGGGAAAAGGTAAAACATTATGGGAGTGTGTGGCTGTGCTTTCTAGTTAGTTTGCACCTTTCCTGAATTTTCTTTGACTTTGTAAACTCTTGGGTTCCAATGACAATCACTGCCTACAGTATTCAATTTTCCCAGAAATCCTGAGTGCACATGAGTTATGAATAAGAAATATTAACATGAAATTATTTTAATTTACTTAATTAATAGGAAATATACTGTCTCCAATGTGCCCATGGATAATTTGGCTATGATCTCTATCAGCAAACCCCCTTGATTTACCTAATCTGCTATTTTGTTTCTTCTCTGGGTTTGCATTGGGATCTTGTGTTTTAGATGAATGTTGGCTTCCCCCACAACCCCCCGCCCCAGTTGACTCTAATTCCTTCTCTATCAGCCCTGAAAACATCTTGTTGGGGGTAAGTAGCTCATTCCTTTTCCAAAACTTCACTCTAATACCCTTAGAATGTGCATGATTCATGGGAAAGCCAGGAAAATCGCTTCCAACACTTTTACACTGATTCTGGCCCAGCCTACAGTTTCCTCATGCTATGATCCTTTTGCTTTTTTTGCTTTCAAAATCCACAGACTGCAAAACAGCTCCCACCCATTGAAATGACTTTCCTCGCAGATCACCAAAATCTACTCTGATCTTTCCATGTGGGGGAGGTGACTTGATTCCTTTCAATGTTGGAAACCACCTCTCATTTCCCCCACGCACCAGTGAACTTTGTGGCCTTTTCAAGATTTTGCTCCAATGCCAAAGATCAAGTCCAACCTCCTGTGACATATTCTTGATTTAAGGTTGTGGGGTTTCCCAAATGATGTTGAGTGTTCAACCCGAATATTTTAAATGAAAACTTGAGACATTTTTTTTTTTTTTTCAACAGAGCCATAGTTGTGAATCTCTCATGTCTGCTCTCCTGGGTCAGTTTGTCCTACTGGACACAGAGCCCTCCTAAAAGCCCACACAGTGTGGGGGGTGGGGGGGGGGTCTCCACATGATGGTGTGATGCTGCTTTGACGCTGCAGCTGGCCAAGTGGTCACTGGTTGATTTACTCAGCAGGAGATTTTGCAAAAATTAATTTGATGAGAGTAAAATAAAACTATGCCTCCCCCCCCACCCCCGGAAGCTGTAGTAAAAATGAAGCAATAAATAATTTTGATTATTTTGATTAATTTTGATTAATTAACCCTAAAGAGACAATAGAAGAAACATAAGGTCATTCATTGGTAAGGGTAGTTGCTGGAACCCTACTGAAGCAAATGCCGGTATTGTTTTCAAGGTCAAAGACTAAAAGACAGTGAAGTTAAACTTGGCTTGTTTCTCCTATGGCATGTGCTGAATGTGGAAATTCAGGGAAGTTTAATCTCTTTTATACACAGATTGAATTATATGGTCATGAATTTCTGCATTACTAACTAGCTTTAATCCAATGAGAAATAACTTGATAGAGGAAGAATACAGTGCCTGAAACAACCAGAAAACCTGAAAAAATTTTTATTCTATGTTGTGGCTGTAAAGAACACTGCAGTATTAAGCAGAATGAGATGAAAAATTTTACCTCTTTTCTTTCTGCTGCTCGATTTGCTACTGAGCTTTCTCTCACTCATAAATGCTGAATAATCTGTGAAGGAATTAGAATGTAAATCAGGCTTATGTAACTGTACCTGTAAGTGCTAAACTTGTTCGAGACTAGATGCAGTTGAGTATTAAGGGGTTTGTTTTTTTCAAAATCTTTTTCCTGATTAAAAGATCAACTCATCCACACACATCCAGACACACACATATTGTTAAATTGGTTATTAGATAGATATTCAGGTATGTAATTATTAGATTGTTGTGTATGAGCAAAGAAATGGGAGAAATTGAAAGCGCTGAGGTAGTTTCAATGAACTCATAATATTTGATGTATTTTATTACTTAAAATATGTCTCTGAAGGAAGAGAAAGATGAACGAATAAAGTATTGGGGGCACAGCTTCACCTGAAAATCTCATGTGAATTTCGTGCTTTACTGTGTATTTACATCTGTATAATGTCTTATACCTACAGTATCCTTTTAAGAGGAAGAAAAATAATGCCAGTTTTTCTTCCCCAAATCCTTGAGTAACATTAGTTTTCCAGAGAGACATGTTCCATTTTTATCCAGTAGTTTTGTGTACCACTGAGCCCACGGGAGTTGCCCTAATTCAAAGGGTCGAAGCTCTGTCAGAACAGTGGACACACTAGGATACCTATATAAAAATGCCAGCTCCTGTGCCTCGCCAAAGTCCAATTAAATCTGAGTCTCTGGGAAAGATTCTTAGCATTGATATTTTTAAAAATCTCCCCAGGTGAATCTAGAATTTGCCCAAGGGTAAGAACCAATGCTGTAGGTGGAGGCTTACTACAGCTTGAGGACCAGGGAGGAGGTTATATTAGATATGATCTGTCGTTATACCTTTCTGCACATCAACCTCTCTTTGAACTTTTTCCCCTCATCACTGGGACCCTAGAGTAGCGAACTGATTGCCACGAAGTAGAAACACGGTCTGCAATGAAATCCACGCCTAGTGTATATAGCCCGATGGGACCCAGCATTCAAGTCACTAATTCTACAGAAGAGAAATAGAACTAGTAATTCTAAACACGTTGGGCATGGGTTTTTTTCTCCCTCATGGTAACTTCCTACATCTGAAGAAAATTTTAACGTGATAAATTCCAAATTGTTGAATTTTGAATGTATTTAATAATTATAATTTTTATCAGTTTGACTTTTTAAAACCCCACCAAATTCTCCTGCAATATTTTCAGTATTTGCTGAAGGATGACATCCCCCTTGCCTTAATCATGTGCCAGATTACTCGTAAACCTGGACCATATGCCACTGCAATTTGCTGATGGGCCCAAGCTGTTTTGGTAGATAAAAAATCCAAGGGGATTAGAATGGCTCAATCCTCACTGTGAACAGAGCAACGGCATTAGGGCAGCTCTATGCTTTCCGCTCTCTCCTTGTCCATGCATTACCTAGTTTCTCTTCGTTCAGGTCACTGGTAACCCCAAACCAGAGATCGCATCAATGCCTGCAAAAGATGTATATTTCACCCTGATAAGGCTTTCTGTAGCTACGTCAACAGAAACCAAGTTTCAGAGACCCGGATCATGCAAGCAAGGGAGTAAAAATCATTATGTGCAAAAGTAGGAAATATTTCCTCACTTTTGGCTTTAGGATGGTCCTGGGGGGTGGTAAATACTCTAAAATTGATGAGTGACAAAATATCTTTCTCCTTTATTTGGCTCCTGGTTTCTGCTCGGTACCGTTAATGGTGATATTCTCTGTCATTAATATTTGAATGACTACAAGTTTTTCTGTTTATAATAAAGTGAACCTCTATGAATTCACTTCAGAACTCCTCTGAATCTTGAAATCAGAATCAGATGTCTGATTAAATTGTTAAAATTCAAAATGACCTTTGGGAAAATATAATTTTCTGGAAGACACTTTCCCACACTCCCCTTTTCCTTTCTTTGCAGGTGAAACTTTCCTCAAATAAGGAGGTCATTGTGATTTATTTCTTGTGTCTTGAAATCCATTTTCTTGATAGCAGCCCTTGTTTTAAGCCTCTGACATGGTGTGCTTAAAGATAAAGCAGTAAAGCATTTGGTTTGAAGTATACTGCTAAGAGTGCTTTAAAACAGTAGGAAGATGCTGGTTATTCAGATTTCTAAGTTACCATTAAATAATTTGCATACTAAATAGTTAACAGTCCCAGTAGTGGGGAGTTTTTTTTTCGTTAATCACACATTAATTAATTAGTTCATTGATTTACTAACTTCTTACATTGTCTCTTAATCAAGTTTCTTTTAGTTAAAAGTGACACAAACATAACTCTACCATAAGAAACAAAGGAACTTGTATTATTATTATTATTATTATTATTATTATTACTATTGCTGTATAAGCAAGACTCAGGTACAAGATTGCAGGATTCCAGCAATGTAACCAAGACTCCCTTTCTCTTGATCTCTTGCTGTTGGGGGGAAAACCACACTTAATAACACTTCTGACATCAGAGGTGTGGGTTGTGGGTTTATTCCCAAACTGCCCAATTCTCCAACACCAGCTGAGTGTTCACAATTCAATTCAATTCTGACACAATCTCCCTGGAGATAGCATCAGATTCCAGAAGTTAAGGGCTCAATCCCACAAGACTGTCCCCACTTCAGATACCAGTCACAAGTCCCAGGTTGTCACCTATATTTCTGACTGCCTAGCTATAAATCAGGGTTCCCACAACCCCCTCTTTGGGTTCAATAAATTTGTTAGAAAAACTCATCAAACTCAAGGAAACATTCACCGATAGTTACTGGATTATTATATAATAAAGGACATGATAAAGGATAAAAATGAACATTCAGATGAAGAGATACACAGGCAGAGGTCCGGAAGGGACCCACGTACGTACAGAAGCTTCTATCCTTATGGAGTTGGGATGAGCCACCCTCCTGGCAGGTGGATGTGTTCACCAAACTGGAAGCTCTCTGAACCTTGTGCTTTAGAGATTACAGGAAGTTACACGGGTTTTAAGAGTTCTGTGTGAGGAATCAGGATCAAAGACTAAATATCAGCAGGAACAAGAGGCAGAGACTAATATATGTATCTTCATGCAGAAGGAGGACACAAAGATAGTGCCCACCTTTCTAAGGTCTCTGGAGAGGATTACAGAGGGTGTTTAGAAGTATGTTGAACTAGCAGCCTGCCCCTCAAGCCACAGCTCTGAAGATAAACTAATAGGCCTTTCTCACAGAAAGACTGGTTTGAGCTGGTTGCTTCTGTACTGGGCCCTGAGGTAGAGCCAGGGTGTCTGAATGAAGTATTTAGGAACTGTTTCCCAGGGCACTATAGCCTTGTGGGTCTTGTCTATGCAAGCTCCATTGACATTCAAAGCTAGATGTTTTGGGACTTCTCTCAGCACAGGTCTTAAAAGTTGGGTACCAAATGTGGGGAAAGCACTTCTTCTCTGAGGAAGCTGGGGGTTATGAGTTCCCTCCTGATGGTGGATCACTGCACTGGGGCTGGGGTTTCAGGTGAGATTGTGTCTCAGGCTCTCCTACCCATTTTGATGCAGGTTTTTCTCATTCATCTGATATGTATTGTCTGGAGGGAATTTAGGTTTCTCGTGTTTTCCAAATTATCACTTTATCTGCTGTTTCCATTTTCTCTAGTTATGGAACAGGCTGTAACATAAGGAGAGGTGCAACACCATTGAGGAAGGAACTATATATATTTCTTATTATTTCACACCTGTCTTTGTTGGTCTCATTCTCTCCTACTCTATGTAAACTTTTCCATGTGGCAGGTGATATGTTTATACATAGCCTCAAGTTCATATCATCCCAATTCAGGGAACTCACAGGAATGAAAAAGTTCCCAAAAGCTTCTGCATGAAAAAATCCAGGGATGGTGGCCCCTGTATGTATACCTGAACTGGTGACCATGACCATTGGATTGATACTGTGAGTGGTCAGGTCAGAGTCACATACCTCACTTTGTACCCAGGTTCCAATAAATGAGTTTTTACTTGGTCTCTTCTTGTCTTTTCCACACTGGTATGGAAGGCAAGGTGTTATGGTAAATGTGCACATAATTAATGTGACCACTGTGAGCTTAGGATTTCAAGTTACTTTCCTAGTGATTTTTGGAATACTGCAAGCTAGTGAAACATATTTTTTAAATTATTATGCTTCTACTGCTGAACTCCATCCCTGAACTGGCCTACAAAGTGAATACATTTCTAATTTTTTTTTTGTTCTGAGATCAATTATACCATAAAACCCACAAAAAAAATCTCTGCCACATGGAAAATATGTTAAGGTAGATTGATTTATAGTGGTCAGAAAATAAAACAACAGAATTTATGATGAATGCCCTGAGTTATAAGAAATGTCTTTCAGCTATCAACCTAAAAAATGTCAAAGTCCCTTTGTGTCAAATGGAAGCTTAGTAATACCAAACTTGTATAAAGATGTATTTACTAGGTTCTGATAGTTAAATAAATAACCACTTAAAAGATTCTTAAAATCTTCAGATCTTAAATAATTCCTATAAAGAGAGTATAAGATGTGGGAAGTGCGAAACCAAAAATGTTTTCACTCATTAGAGATGACCTTATATAATTTCACCACTTCTGAGTTATCAGGGCATCTGTAACTTGTGAAAATGATTTTCATATTTTATTCCCAAATATTATGTATCTTCCCTTTATTTTGGAAAACATGTAAACATACAAATGCACATATTGAGGGACATAGCTTCCATATTTAGTTACACCAAGTTGTTAGAATATGAATTAAAAAATCTATTTGATAAGGCATCCCAACAAAAGCATAACTAAGTATAGCAAAATTCTGTGTCCTTGTTCCCTCACAGAAAATGTCACCTTTCCAGAGGTGCAATAAACTGGAGCATTGGGATTAGACAAACGTCAATAGAGTCAAGTACATTTTTCACTTGTGGACTGAAGGCACAGTAGGGTAAGCATAATTTTTTTTAATTCTTAAAAAAACAAAAAGCAAATAGTGAATGGAAGATCAATGTGCTGGTTTAAAGGTTAAGCAGATAGAGAAAGGGAAGTCTGTTTCCAAATCTATTTTCATACAATCAGTTTTGAGAAGGTCATGAGAGGCAGTATTTTAAATAGGTTAGAAACTGCAGACTGATTTTTTAGTATGATTATGCCAGTTGACATCTGTATTGGGTGCTCACATGTCCTGTCTTACATCTTCTTGGGCCATTTTTACTCTAGTTCTTGGTGCAGCAACCAGGGGTGTGAGGCTGTAACATGACAGGACTTTGCCTCAGCTGCACAGCCACATCCGGGCTTCCATGGAGTAGAATGAGGCTGAAATTGAGTCAGCTGGTGCAAGTGCTATAGACACAAGGAAGCAGGAAAAGGTGACCAAGGATAGGATAGGGTGCAACTTTTAATAAGGTGGTCGCTGAAGACCTCACAGGGAAGACAGTACTGCTATGAAGGCCTGAATGGAGTGAGAGAGTGAGCCTTGTGGGCACAGGAAACAGAGTGCAGAAGCTCTAAGGCAGCAGCATTGTCGGAATGCTCACCAGGGCCAAGTGTTCCTTGACAGAAACCAGACAGGCAGAAGAGCAGGAGAAGAGGGGAGAGGATGATGCCAGGATGTAGAGATCCTCACAGGCTTCTCTAAAGATGGTGGTGTGGTCTCTGATGAGCCAGGAATGGAACGGAAAGTTTTCGGAGAAGGGATGACATGATGTGGCGGGTGTTGAGACTAGAATGCAGAGTGTGTGGGCAAGTGTGGAAGCAGAGACATCTGTTAGGAAACCAGTGTAATAATTTAGTCAAGAGACAATAGCTTTGTGAAAGGTGGAAGCAATAGATGCGGAAGATGAGGTAAGAATCTGGATATATTTAGAAGGTAGCACCAAAAGAATTGGCTGATAGGCCAGATATGAGGAGAGAAATGAAGGATAATTTCAAAGTTTTAATTGAAAGACAGGAGGGAAAACATTGCTATTAACTGAGGTTCCAAAGACTGACGGTTGTGAGGTTTGGGGAGGGGGTCAGGTTTTGGATACAGTAAGTTTGAGATACCTACTGGCCATCCAAATGGAAATAGAAATAAGGCAAGAGGGTGGGCACACGCGTCTGAAGTGCAGGAGAAGGTCTGGGATGGGTTGTAAATTTGGGAGTCATCATCCTATAGATGATATTTAAAATCACAAAACCGGATGAATCGCCGAGGTCGTGTGTGCAGAGAGAAAAGAGAGGAGACCTGAGGGACTGAGCTCTGGGTCATGCCAAGGTGCAGATGTTGGGGACCTAACAAGAAACTCGCAAGGGAGCCAGGGAAGGAGTGGACATGGAGGTATAGGGCAACTGGGAGAGTGTGAAATCTTGGCAGCCAGATGGAGAAAGAGTTTGAAGAGTGTCAAACCCTGAAGGGAGGTGAGGGGTAAGGACTGAGAATTAAGCACTGGATTTAGCAATGCAGAAGTCACTGGGGACCTGGAAGAGCCAGTTCAGTACAATGGTGGGGGCAAAACTCAGAGTCAGGGAGACGAAACTTAAAAATAATGAATACCATGAATGCAAACGACTTCTAAAAGGAAGACCAGACCAGAGTGGACTTAGAGCTGGAGGGGGTCTGTGAGTAGAAGAGAAGGACTCTTTTTCTTTCTTCTTTTTCTTTCTTTCTTTCTTTCTTTCTTTCTTTCTTTCTTTCTTTCTTTCTTTCTTTTTTCCTCTGGGAGAGATGATAGCATGCATACAAACTGTTGGGAGTTATTTGGTGGAGAGGGAAAACAGGGAAAGAGAAAGAATTGCAGGATGATAGGAAGCTTGGAAGAATGCACGTGCAAGAAGGCAGAGAGGTGGCTAGATGTGGTGATGCAAGAAGCTGTGGGGGTTGCATTTTCATTGTTTCTCTTTCCCTGTTGAATAGGAAGCAAGGTCAACGGCTCAAGTGAAGGTGGAAGCAGAAATGTGGGGCATATGAGCATAGAGAAGGAGGTTCCAAATGGTCCTCTAGTTGTGGGGAAGTGGATAGATTAGGGAAACGGATGTGGTTTCCGAGGAAAATCAGGGGCCTGGTACAGAGTGGTGCACATTTGAACTTGTGTGCTTTTCCCAGCCGTGTTCAGCCTGGGGGAGGAACAGAGCAATCAGAGTTGAACTTAACCGGGATGGGGTTTTTGTCAGTCCAATAGGCTAAAGTGAGAGATGTGCAAAGGAAGGGAGGGTTACACAAGACAGGATTTCCATGACTGCAATGGTTTTATGCTAGAGAGATTCATGTTTTCTTTCAAATAAGTTTCCTACTGTGACTTCAGCCTTTCTACTAAAGGTAATACCTCTTCTTCATCCTACTTCAGAATTCCAGAATCGTTGTGTTTTCTTTCCTCTCACTCTCCAGTTACCCCAACCACCAAGCAGCAGCATGGTGTCACAGAAGCTACATGTCCCACCGGTGACACTGTCACAGAAGATACATGTGGGAGCAGACCATACACGGAGGGGTTAGAGCAGGGTAAGGCAGGAAAAGCCGCTCAGTGTCAGGATATGGAGGTTCTAGAAGGCTGAGTTAAATACTATTCTTAATTAGGCAGGCATCCTCAGAGTGAGCATCCCAGGAGAATCAGGAGGAAGCTGCAGGGTCCTTGGTGAACTAACCTCAGTAATCTGACTTAAGGAGGAACTTCTTTTTGTAAATAAATGTTATTGGAACACAACCACATCCATTTCTTTGCATGTTGTCTATGGCTGTTTTCGCACCAACAGCAGAGCTGAGTGATTGCAACAGAAACTATATAGTCGGAAGAGCCTAAAATCATTACTACATAGCCACTTAGTGGAAAAGGTCTGCTAACTCCTTCTCTAAAAAATAAAAGTGTCCTAAGCGAGAGCTTTCAAACTGACCAATCATGGCCTTTGTTGTAGAACTGAACCTCCTAACATGTAATGAAAACCTACAGTATTTATAGAGCACTATCCACAAAAAGATCAAATTTCTCAGTGAGATTAGAGGGAAATTCCTATCCCTCATTTCCCCTCTCCAGAGATATTCCCTAAGACAAGACAAAATACATGAACTGCACCCAGATTTAAACATTAATTTTGGGATGTTTGCCAGACCAGATGGTTAGAAAAGCTAAATACCATTGATTTATTTCTTACCCTTTATGAAGCAACATTACAGACAATGGACCTTATCAGAACAAATGAGAATAAACAACAGAATGCAGATCAGAGGAGAATTAAGAACAAATGCTATTGGATTTTATTATGCTATAATTAATTTTGTATATAGAAAAGCACTAATTATTAGCAAATTGTAAACTCCACCAACCAAGCTTTAGTTTATAGCAGTTGGGCAAGGATGGACTTTTCTGTTTTATGAATGTCACTTTTCCTCGTGTGACACTTTTCCATCATTTCCGGTACCCAGAGGATGTTCTCTTGCAAATGCATCAAATACCTTTTGAGCACTCTACACTTTAGCAGCCAGGAACACACGATCCCTGCAAACAATGTCTCAGTATAGTGGTGATTTGCACCCAGAACTGCAACAATAGTTCTTACTTGTTTTGGATCACAGACCCTCACGAGAATGTGATCAAAGCAGCAAACCCCTTTTTTCGAAAAACGTGCAAAGGCGCATATAAACAAAATTCTGCATGTGATTTTGAGAGTTTATTTTATTTCCTGAAGGTCATTTGTGAAACTGCATTTGGGGGCTAACCCTGTTTTTAGAATCTTTGTGGTATAGCATGGGCACAACTGAGTAAACGTGCGTGTGTGTGTGTGCGTGTGGGCGCCCATGAGTATGTACAAATGTCTTAGTTCCTTCAGGAAATTAAGATGGAAATGTATTTTCTAGGTGGGCGGATTGGTTTGTGCAAAAAGTGATGAGACAGACATGACAGAGGAATTGAGGGAGTTCAGGCAGTTTGGGATGACACTACCATAGGGAGGAAGACTGAGGCCTTGGGAGAAAAGGCTGAGAAGAAACTATAGCTTGGCTCCCACAAGTCTTTGTATGTTGTATGAGACTTACCTCTTTTCCTTGGGGAATCATACATCCTTAAGGAGCACACACGCCATTGGAACTGGCATTGACCACAGAACACTTAAGGACCTACATTTGCTTGCTCCTGGCTGGTTGTTTATTGCTGAGTTTCTCTTCCTTTTTGTGTGTAAAGTATGTTACTAAACAAGGATATTTATGTGTATCCTTTCATGGTATTTAATTTTGTAGCAGTCTAGATTTTATTTTACCTATTTCACTCACAAAAACAGTGAGAGCCAGGGAGATAGCTAACTTGTTCAAGCCCACACAACTGGGAACTGAACATCCCTTTTTTTTTTTTTTTTTTTTTTTTTTTTTTGACTCTAGTTTCTATACTTTTCCCTCTAGGCTTACAATACTGAGCCAAATAAAACTTTTTTAAAAGAAGAACTGATCATTTCTGGCTAATGTAGCTATTCCCTTAGGGTAAGTCAGATTATTAATTAAAACCATACTTTTTTTTTTTTTTTGAGTCTGAAACATCTTTTGTTTACTTATTTCCATAGGGTATTTCTTTCTCTTTTTTCTTTTTGTCACAGGATATATTTATATATTTATTTTTTTAAAATGTTTATTTATTTTTAGAGAGAGAGAGAGAGCACGAGCAGGGGAGGGGCAGAGAGAGGGAGGCACAGAATCTGAAGCAGGCTCCAGGGTCTAAGCTGTCAGCACAGAGCCCAGCGCGGAGCTCAAATTCACAAACCATGAGATCATGACCTGAGCTGAAGTTGGATGCTTAAACAACTGACTGAGCCACCCAGGTGCCCCTATTTTTTTTAACATTATATTCAAGTTAGTTAATATACAGTGTGGTCTTGCCTTCAGGAGTAGAACCCAGTGATTTCTCTCTTACATATGACACCCAGTGCTCATCCTGAAATGTGTCCTCCTTAATGCCTGTCACCCATTTAACCCATCCCCCTGTCCAACACCCCTCCATTAACCCTCAGTCTGTTCTATGTATTTAAGAGTTGCTTACGGTTTGCCTCCTCTGTCTCTATCTATCTTATTTTCCCTTCTCTTCTCCTGTGTTCATCTGTTGAGTTTCTCAAGTTGCACATATGAGTGAAATCATATATCTTTCTTTGACTTATTTGGTTAGCATAATACCCTCCAGTTCCATCCACATTGTGGCAAATGGCAAGATTTCATTCTTTTTCATCGCCAAGTAGTAGTATTCCACTGTGTATATAAACACCATACTTTTTAGTAAATATTTTTATTTAGTAGTTTTATTTAGGCTGAGAATTTTGGAGGGTATGTGTTAGAGATCCTTCACTCGTGCCCACCCTTCCTTTGGTTTTTATTTTAAGAAAGATAAGGCTGGAGAAAGGCTCATAGCTTGGGTTGAAGTGAGCAAACTGGACAGACTGGAAAGGATTGGCAGGGCTAAGACCTGGATTACAAGACCCTGGGAAATCCTCCAAGATAAGAATTCCAAGCAATAAACAAAATGTGCACGATAAAGAGAATTACACATTAGGAATTTTTTAAAATGTGTTCCGCCTTCTCCAGAGGTGGCAAAAATACATAACCACGACGTGGGGAAGGCACTGGTGGCCCAGGGACAGGGGAAACTACCTATTCACAAATAAAGCCCTCTCCAGTGTCAGGTGTGGCTTGAACTCTCCCTGTGAACTTTGCTTTGGGGCATAATGGTTTATTGCCAAAAAGGCTGTCCAAAATTTAAACCTAATGAACACCTGAACTCTTCTTGAAAACTACATGCCAGTTAAAGACCGCAGATTCTGAGGTGATAAACTAAGAAGGGGACAGTGGCTAGTAAATTTAGGTTGTGATAAGCTTTACACCACTGAGCCATCAGGGAGATCAGGCTTAGGTGTGGCACTTTGACGTCAGATTAGCACAAAGTAAATACTCAAAATTCAACAAAAAATGCAAAGATAATGGTGACGGACGACGCCAAAGAGGAGGAGGCTTCCGTGGATGAATCTGGCTTGATTCACGATTGTGCTTAGGGCCTGCTCTGCAGGTCAGACAATAAGATTCATCACGTGGTGAAATAATTTGTAATGAGACCGTGAATCGTATTCACAAGCCAAGGGAAAACATTGTCAAAGGCCCCTCCCACTGGTGCATAAATGACAGGGAAGCATTTCTGGAGCGGGGCTTGTTGAGTACTGTTTGTGTGTTCCCCTCTGCAGGACAAGCATCCTCTAGTCCTGCTAACACACAAGCGGTCAAGTCACAGATGTTTATGTGGAAGTTTCTGTGACCTTTCCGGCATGCTCTCCCCTCAGCTGGATCCCAAACACAGTCCCATTTCACAGCCTTGCATCATCTAGTAGGAACCCAGCCAGGTGGAGAGGGAACAGCCTGGGAAGGGATGAACAGGAAGAGCCCCAAGGATTCTACAGTGGGTCCAGAAACCCCTTCGCTGAGTAAACTTGAGGAGCCCAAGGGCACTTTCATCAAGCACAAGCACAGTGTGAGAAGAGACAAACCAAATGCAAGTTGAGAGTGTGACCACGTTGAAGGGCAACTGACACTTGTCACAAGGCTAGAAGTTTTGTATGTTTTTTAGCCCTTGGTAATATGACAGACATGTTTACTAAAGCCTAAGAACAGATGCTCTTGATACAACCATAGGGCGTGAAGTCCCACAGTATCTTCATAACTGAAATACGTATTTTTAAGGTCTTTTCAATTGTTCAGTGTTACTGATCACATTGTGACTTATTTTTTTTTTAATGTTTATTTTTGCAGGAGAGAGATAGAGTGTGAGTGGGGGAGGGGCAGAGAGAGAGGGAGACACAGAGTCTGAAACAGGCTCCAGGCTCTGAGCTGTCGGCACAGGGCCTGACGCGGGGCTCGAACCCCCAGACCGTGAGATCATGACCTGAACCGAAGTCAGATGCTTAACAGACTGAGGTGCCTCTCATTTTTGTTTTAAATCTGTTTCTAAAGTGACTCTTCAGTATTGTCAATAGATCCATAATAAGAACTAAAATTATTTTAAGGGAGTATCAGTGATCATTTACTCTTCTCCCATTCCCCTAAACTGAAAGACATGGTCATGACTGCAATTCTCAGAGATAGGAAATGATTTTCCCCTCTATTTTGGTTCTTTGAATGGTTTTCCTTGCTGCTTCATGGTTTCCAAGCTGGCTATTATTGTGGAACCTTTTAATCTCTCTGTGCCTGTGGAATTGTGGCTACCAAAGGGGGTGACATCAGAATTTACTGGATACAGTTGTTGGAGAATGAAATGGAATGATAGATGTAAAGTGCTTAGCAAAATGCTGGGACACAGAAAGTACTCAGTAAGTGCTAACTATGATCGTCTTTATCATCACCATCATTATTCATTTAAATTCAGGTTAGTCAAGGATACAGTAATTTTTAAATGATACATTTTATGTTTGAAGATAGCATATAACTTCTGATTATTAACTTTACATAATTATCACTGCTATCTAATTTGAAAATGCCCAAAAAATTTTTTCAGCACCCTCCACATTTGCTTGGTAAGGGTGTTATATGTACGTAGGAAACATTTTTTAATTATTTTAGATTTTAAAAATAACCAGATTTAATTTTCAGGCATGACAATGTTGAATTTGTGATAAATCTGAAAAGCTGAATGATTAAACTTTGTTGATAATCATTTGCATTATATGTTTTGTCTAATCTTTAAATCTACTATGCCAGCAGAGAGCCTGTGATGTTATAGAATTTGTTTATTCAAAGAAAACATGGAAACATTTGCGTACTGATGTGGAATGCTTAAAAAATGGGCCACGCAGAGGAAAGTTGGAAGCAATGTCTGTGAACCTCAAACTCATCTTGCTTCTTGCATTTTTAGGGCACCAGATTCCCAAGCTGTGTTGAGAAATGTCCAGAGATGAGTGGAAGTGTTTTGAAATCAGAAAAGAAGTGCGTCAGTGCCTATCTGCCACAGCATGGAGACTGCCCTTTGTTTAAAGGCGAGCCAAGCATTGTCTCTGGACCTACATGCGCACATCCCAGTGACATAACTGGGAGTGTCAGGTTGAGATCCCTCTAGACTTGGCTACATCGTGTGCTGGATTTTTAAAACAACTTAGCTATCAGAATAGTTTCCAGGCTTAGAATCAAATGCAATGAGGATAAAATGCCCCCATAAATTAGTTTTCTGAAAGCTTCAAATATACTTTAAGTGAGGTGAATCCTGATATAATAAACGAGTTTCCCAGGTTCCTGTGTAGAAATATAATGCCTCAAATTGGGTAACACTATCATGTTTCAGAAATCCCTCCATTCTGGGTTACCATAACATTAGGTTTCTTAATAGTCACTTGTCTTAGACATTCTCTGAAGGCAGATTCTAAGGCAAAGGCTTTTGTGCAGGTAGTATATTCATGAATTGCTGGAAGGCAAGAAGGAAATGATACTGGAAAGCAAGATGTGGAGGATTAAACAGGAAGGAGGAAAAGCCAATTTAGGGATGAGTTACAAGGTTGGCCACACCAGTGGTACTCAAAGTGGTATTTTGTTTGTTTTTGTTTTTGTTTTTGTTTTGTTTCGTTTTTCCAAAGAGCCTTATGTATGTGTTTCAGAAGTGACTAACTAGGGTATCAAAATGGTGGACACATCTTTTATCTTCTGTCCCCCACTGGTCAAGGGAAACCACGTTAATGCTCCTTTGCACTTCTGAATGATGCACAGGTTCTTATATACTTTCCACACAGGTGCATCAAAACCAAAACCAAACAGGGGCACCTGGGTGGCTCAGTCGGTTAAACATCTGACTTCGGCTCAGGTCATGATATCACGGTTTGTGGGTTCAAGCCTCACGTTGGGCTCTGTGCTGACAGCTCGGAGCCGGAAGCCTGCTTTGGGTTCTGTGTCTCCCTCTCTCTCTGCCCCTGTCCCGCTCATGCTCTGTCTCTGTCTCTCTCTCTTTCTAAAGTAAATAAACGTTAAAAAAAAAAAAAAAAAGCAAAATACCCAGGTAGAAACTGAGAGATACTTACCACAGGCCTCAGTCAAATGTTGTCAGGTTGCTCCTATGGAAAGCTGGGTGAAGCTTTCAAAGAACAAGTCACCACGGCAGTCCTGGAGTGGGATGTGGAGAGGGTTTGAGGCAGAGTTCAAGGCACATCTACTATAGTCCATATCTTTTACCTCTCAGTTTCTCTCATTCCCATTACAGAGTCCCTTTTAAGGTGGTAGGCAAATTTGAGAGGATTTAATAAAAGGTTAGTTGAATGAAGGTTATCCTCACTGCTTGGATGTAAATCCTAAAGCCATAATCAGTATTTTCTTTCCTCCACTATGTACTTTGAATTTCCGTTATATTTGACTAGTAGGAGGGTCTAACTGTGTGCCCAGTGGAGCCACTCGGGACCTTTATCCTGAAGCCTTAGCCTCCTGGCCCTTGTTGGGCTGTGGTTGCTGTACCTGCTGATTCTTAGTTACCACTAAGTGCTGAAGCACCAAAAGACATCCCAGGGAGCCTCCTCTTTTTCAGATATATTCCTCCCTGTCCCCAAGGTGTAGCAGCAATTCTAACTCCCCCATGGTTGTTAAGGTCAATTTTTATCCCCTGTAGAGTTAACTCTTTGCTTATTGGTTCCCTGGCATGACGAGCCCAACACGACCAGATGGTAATTGTACCTCCAGCTACACTAGAATGCTTGCAGTGCACCCTGGGAAATAGAACTAATGATGACGTAATGTAAAGGATCGTGATGAGAAGCATGCATTCTGAAAGTGTGTCACCAGGAGTGATGGTGAGAAGTACCAGCCCCACTTCTACCCTTGGTTCCCACACCTGTATATCCAATGAACTGGGGGCACAGAACCAGAAATGAACCATTCGTTCAGAATACAAACCACATTCTGGAGGACTGCACCTCACAGGATGCTACTTGAGCTGGTGCCTTTGCCAAACCTCTCTACTATATTCTATAGTCCGCTCTTCAGCGGACTTCAGCTGACATAGTACATGGTAAGTCTAAAGTGTTCTGTGGATATATATCTATTCTTTTGCCTCTTTTGGGGTAAAGTGGGTCTATTCTCAAGATGAAGCAGAGAGAAGAAGGAAGTATATGACAAATACATGTGCAGTTTTCTATTCAACTTAAATAATGATTTCGTGGTGGATGCAACCTGTTAAGGCAACAAAATTCATTTTGCAAATTATTCGGTAAATCCAAAGTGCCATGCAAAAGTTGTGGTTGTTTACAGTGATCACAGGAAAAGGAATTTGGCTAAGAAAGCCATCCAGACTGGTGCAGAGCTGTTTATTTGATTACAGATAGAGCCAGGCTGATGGCCTGAAGTACATGGGCAGCAAAAGAGAAACAGAAATCCCTTGATGTCTGCTATCTCCTCTTCACTCTCCTTCTTTCTGCAACAACTGCTTTAGCTTCAGGCACCTTGAGTACTGTGGGCAATTTAGAAAAAGAAAATACAATTTGAAATTCTGAATTTGCAAGGGACTATAAGAATAATTGATAGTAATGAGTTTAAAAATCAACTTTTGAGGGGTACCTGGGTAGCTCAGTTGGTTGAGTGTCAGACTCTTGATTTCTACTCAGGTCATGATCCCAGGGTCATGGGATTGAGCCCTGCATTAGGCTGTACTGAGCATGAAGCCTGTTTGAGATTCTCTCTCTCTCTCTCTCTCTCTCTCTCTCTCTCTCTCTCTCTTTCCCACTGCCCCTCTCTTCTGCTCTCTATCCCTCTGTCTAAAATTTAAAAAAAGTTTTTTAAAAATCTACTTTTTATTGCCATCTTACTAGCTGCAAAATGTTTTGAACCATGAATTTTTGCAATAGTGCAGCACAGTACATTTTTAAACTTTGAATAAAGAATAAACTTCACAAAAGGGGAGCGGGCAGAGTGTGTATACAGGCCATGAGGTAGGCACAGCACAGCACGTGTGAGGGGTCAGGACAGTCAGGAGAGGTAGGTCTGTGCTGCTGCTGGAGCTCAGACATGGCGGCTATTGTTACTCACCCAAAATCCTCAGCAACAACTGGGCTGTGAGGGCCTTGGAGCAGCTGGAGAAAACAACACCCTGTGTTTAAGAACATTAGCTTCAAGGGGCTGGAAGCAAATATGTTAGATTCCCCCTTTCTGTCTCGATCCCCATGCAGCTTATTATGAAGACGTCTTGGGTTTTGAGCAGTTCTCCACAGTGAAAGGAACTCACCTGGGCACCACAGATGACACCTTCTCTGTTCAATTTGCTACAGGGTGTGTCTCCATCTCCCGGCAGCATGAGATGATGGAACCGAATGTTTCAATGACACCAGTGAAAGTGAAAGTGAGGGAAATACGACATTGGGTACATAAGAGAAATGTGTCATTCAGTTTCCAGACCAAACAGAAGCTTCTTCTATAGAGTACTCAGAAGAGGAGTCTGCCTTAACTCTGGCCCCAGAGGGAAGAAAGAGCTGCCCACGAGACTGTGACTGCTCACGATGTGAGTCAGGCCTCAATGCCAAGGAGCGTGTGCTGTGTTTCATCTTATCGTGAATTGCAATAAACATGTATGATACATCTGAAATGTAAAAAGCAATACCTGTTAGTGTGAGGCAATGTTGTACGTGACACCATGCCAATGGTTCATCGTTAGGCAAATACTCTAATAGTAGTGCTGGAGTTGCCCTGTAGACATAAAAGAAAAACCCAGATGTCAATTCTGGTAAGGATGATAAAGGATGGAAAAAGTCCAATGCAGTGGAATTGAAATCAAGTGATTGGCTCTTCTCCTCCATGACGGTGCTACATTGCCACTGGTGATAGGGCATTCAGTAATGGTAGCAGCTAGATCATTCTGGATGAGAGAGAGCCCATGCTGTATAGTCCATATGTAGTCTTTATCTCCGGCACAATGGCCACATCATTCATAACTCATTGTGTCAGCCCCACTCGGCTCAATAAATATGATGATTGACACAAGATGGATCATCTTGTCCAGTCAGTTGTTGATTTCCTTTTCTGTGTTGAATGCTCTTCAGTAGCTATTAATGTAAGCCATGAACGTTTGCATACTCTGTCCACTTCCATTGTTCCATCAACTTGTCTATTCTCCAGACTTTCTTGCCTCTGATTTTTCATTATTGTTCCCTCAGGCACAGGAATAAATGTATACTCATAACTCAACTTTCCCATAACTCAACTATCCCTTCCACACATGGTAAACAATGAACTGTACTGCTCACAGTTTTTAACATTGATAGAATCTCCTTAACCACAGTCTTTTGGGGCCACCTCTGAGTGAGGCTGTGGTGTGGCCGCAGTACATTTCTGGCTAGTCCCAATGTATTATGTATTACCATCTGTGGACCAGACCTGAGGTTTTCCTTCTCTGTTATTTGGTCATAATTGTTTCAGGTTGGGTTTCCCTGGAAGCGGACTCTGTTTAACATGCAAGATTTAACATGCAAGACATTTATTAGAGTGTGCTCTTGAGAACAATATCTGTGGAAGGAAAAGGGAGGGGGCAGGATTGGGCAGGAAGAAAATTGAGCTGTGACAGTGTCTGTGGAATGCCTTAGATAGCCCTGAAGAGAAGGCTGAAGACCAGAAGACTCTTGAGAGCTGTCCTGAGCTGGATAAAGGCACCAGACCTTTCTTTGTATCCTTTATCAATGGTCACAGAATGTAGGCTACCCAAGAAAGGAAGAGATCTTAGGCAAGGAAGCTCTGTTCAGCTGAGGCAATCCCAAAAAGGGCTGACAGCTGAGGGCTGGTTATCACAGTATGTGGGGTTAATGAGTCCTTTATTCCTGAAGGGAGATCTGGGTAGCAAATCTCAGCATATGCCAGAGGGGTCAACCTTTAGAAGATATGATTTGAAGGAAAGGCATTGGTACAACAGTGATGGCTTCCATGGAAGTCTGTGAATATATTTTGCTTGTCCTTTCTGAACCTGCTCAAGTCTGAACCTGTAAGAAACATTCTCCCCATTCACACACAGGATTGCTATTATGCCCCCTGAATCATTTGGTTTGGTTGGTAATACCCAGCTTGTGATGGGCAGCTCTGGCCACAAAGGTATTTGTTATCGCAGGTAAAAACTCCTGATCTGAATACCTATATTTTTAATTCACTGGAAGCAAGAAAGCCAAATTCCTATCTGGAAATTTACCACATTGATGAAGAACTTGTCCTTAGAAACTTATTTAGCTTTGCTTTTAATCTGTATGTTTATCGATGACCATAGCAATCTCATGGAGAATTAGGGTATTAGAATACTAGGGCACAGATCAAAGTTGAGCATTCACATATGAACTCATTCTCTTGAACAGAAAAATTTCATGGATGTAACAATGAAATGACTGAGCAAAAGAACATGCATATGATAGGAATGCTTACAAGATGTTTTCAATTTGCTCTTTTGGCAACCAGTATCTGAATAGACTAAAATTGCAATTTCTTTGTGTATTCTGTTTTATTTCAGAATATGGATTTATAGAACCCTTAGGTTGCTATAAATTTTAAAACATTTTGTAGTCAGTGTCTTTGCCTATATTTACACACCTATGTTAAAAAATTAATCCTCTGGAAGAAACACTATTTATTTATCTATTTATCGGTCTATTTATTTTATTTGAATCTAGTTGATGCACAATATCACAGTAGTTTCAGGTGTACAATTTAGTGATTTGACAAGTTTATACATTATGATGTCTTCACCACAATTATAGTTACCATCTATCTCATCACGTCGCTATTGCAATATCATTGACTATATTCTTTATGTTCTGCTTTTATTTCCTTAAGTTACTCCTTCCATAACTGGACACCTATATCACTCTTCCATTTACCCATTTTGCCCAAACCCCCTCCCCTCTGGCAACCATCAGCTTGTTCTCTGTATTTATAGTTTTAATTCTGCTTTTTGTTTATTCATTGTTTTAGATTCCATTTATGAGTAGAATCATATGGCATCTGTCTTTCTCAGTGTGACCTATTTTACTTAGCATAATACCTCTAAGTCCATCCATGTTGTCTCAAATGACATGATCTCATCCTTTTTATGGTTGTATAATATTCCATTGTGTATAAATTCCACATTTTCCTTATCCATCTGTCTATTGATGGACACTTATGTTGCTTCCTTGTATTACTACTATAAACAATGCTGCAATTAACATGGGAGTGCATATATCTTATTGGGAGTGCAATTAACATGGGAGTGCCTAGTGGAATTATTGGATCATATGGTAAGTCTATTTTTAATTTTTTAAAGAACTTCCATACTGTTTTCCACAGTGACTATACAAATTTACATTCCCACCAACAGTGCATGAGGGCTCTTTTTTCTCCACATCCTGACCAACATTTGTTGCTTCTTATCTTCTTGAATTTAACCATTTTAACAGATGCGAGGAAATGTTTCATTGTAGTTTTGATTAACATTTCCCTGATGATGAGTGATGTTGAGTATATTTTCATGTTTGTTCGTTAATAATCTATTTTAAAACCTGACAATTGTAGTTGAATTTTCCTAATGTCTACACCTATCTATCTATCAATTGATTGATTGATTGATTGATTGATGTAGATGTTTGGAGAATTTATGTATAAAATATACACATATAAAATATATATATATATAACATATAAGGTACATGTATAATAACAAGTAAACTATCTATAGCTACCCATCTCTCTCTCTATATATAACCAATATATTATATACTCCTGGTATAAAAAAAATATAAAAACTTAAGAGAAAGTTAACAAAATTACATGGACTATTCATATCTCAAATCTATAGGATTATGTGGTGGTTTAAAAAAAGTTGTTTGCATATCTGCTCATCAAAATTTGGGGTCTAAAGTTCCCTCCCATTGAATCTTGTAATTCCCAGGGAATTCCTGGTTCTCTCCCAGTGACTCTTGTAATTAAGATAATGTACTAGATGTAACTATGTAACTTCAAGGTCAGATCAGAAAAGATCATGAATCTTTCAACTGGCTCTCTTGGGAAGTTTGCTCTGGTAGAAGTCAGAAACCAGGGAGTACATCTAATTATCTTGATATTTGTATGCTGGAGAAGACACAGGTAGACACTCCAGCAATGGTGCAGCTAAGCTTTCAGCCTACAGTCAACTCCAAGTGTCAGCATTTGAGCGAGCCATTTTTGACATCCAGCCCATTTAGACTTTCAGATGATTGTAGTCCCAGCCAACATCTGAGTGCAATAGTATCAGAGAACTTTAGAGTAAATAGCCCAGCCAAGCTTTACTCAAATATATAACCAATACATGAAGAACAAAGTAAAATGTTTGCTCTCATAATTTTGGGGTAATTTGTTAGGCAGCAATAACAACCAATTAGTATGTGCCATTTTACTCTGCTCTGCACATTATCTCTACCAACTTCCTTAATCTTGTCTATACTGCACAGTGAGTGTTACTGCATTTTAGAGATGAATGAAGTGAGTTTCAGAGAGGTTAACACTCTCATAATGTCACACAGCTAGGAAAAAGTAGAGTTGGAATTCAAACCTAAGCCTGCCTGACTAACTGAAATCTAAAAAATAAAATCAAAGGAATCTTAAATTTGTACAGTAAGGCCTACTCTTCCAGTAGAAAAAAAAAATAAAAAAAAATTGGCAACATATCCGAGATCAATTGAATTAGAAATACCCACGTTCAAATAAAATAATTAAAACACTTCTAGAGTTCAGCACGTGCAAGCTACAAATGAAAAATTTGGTTGAGAGGGCCCTAGTGAAAAACAAATTTAACTATTACCATATGAACATTGTTGCCTGAATAGTGAAGACGCCAAATGGCTGAGCAAAAGGTATTGGAAATAATCTGTAACAACTTCTGTAAAGATGTTTTGGCATGAAAGTGTACAGCAATTTCATTTTGAAATACTGAAAAGCATGAGCGAAAACATAATTAGTATCCATAAAAAGTGAATAATTACAGCGCTTTGCTTTAAATGACCTTTGATGAAGTTCTAATTCTTCAATATACCATTACCCATTTAACCTAACATAAAAAAGAAGAAATCATCTTCTATACTTTTCATCCCTTTAGAGGTCTACCGTCAAAAGAAGGAAATATCAAACTTAAACTGCCCTATCATATACCAAGACTGAGGGACTATAATTATGCTCGTTCACACACAAGACTAAACATATTTTTTAAATTTGTTCTGATTGTATATGTGGCTTGCAACTTATTTATCCCAAATAAACATTTTCCATGTCTCTTCTGTCGGACTTACAGTTTTTTACATATTGACTCTAAATATTGGCAAAGAAACTTTTCATCACTGAACAGTCCTTTCATCCCTTCGCCTCTCATTGCTCTAGTGTCTTCTTCAAAGGTTCTTTGCTTTATCCCAGGTTAGTGTTTGATATATTGAGAATAGGTTGGATGTTTCAAGTATGTCTATTAGAATTTGATTTGTTTGATCCATAGTTCTCAAATATTTGTGTGCTTACGAATCATCTGGGGAATGCATAATAAAAAACTGGATTCCTAAAAAAGAAGGGGAGGGAGTGCCTGGGTGACTCATTTGGTTGAGCATCCTACTTTTGATATGATTTCCACTTAGGTCATGATCCCAGAGTCGTGGTATTGAACCCCACTAAGAGTGGAGCCTGCTTAGGATTCTCTCTTTCCTTCAGTCCCTTTTCCCCTTCTCACGCACACTCAATCTCTCCTTCTCTAAAATAAAACAAATACACAAAAACAAAACAAAACAACCTAGATTCTTGAGCCACATTGCCAGAGATTCTGTTTGGAACGCTGTGGGGTAGATCCAAAGGATGCACATGTGTAAGAAGGACTTTAGAAATTTCTTTTGCAGATAGTCTGAGTATCACATTTGGGCAAACGCTGTCCTAAGTATTATGGCAGTAATTTTAGTAACTGCCATTAGATTGTAGGATGCCATTTACCATAAATTGCTAAATGTATAGGCTTCATCCATATAGTTTTTAAAAACAAGAAAATTAAAAACTTTCATACTTTAAAAATATGACTCAAAATAAATTAAAACTTAAATACTTAAGGTAAAAACAAATATTTATTATAGCTATTTGGATATATTACTTAAAATATACTTTATCAAAATTTAAATATATACAACAAATAGGACAGAATATTTACAGTATAATGCTGATCATAATTATATAGGATATATACTTATCTAAGAGTATACTTATCTGAAATAATTTTCATAGATATATAATTATCTAAAACCATTAACATTAAGTAAAATAATCATTTATTAATTTAATATCACTATCTACCTTAAACTTTTCATGAAAATTTGCAAAAAATAAGAAGTAACCTATGTCGAAGTGGTTACATAGAGGTTACATAGTGTTCATGAGCTGGTTGCTTATTTATTTGTGTATTCTTTTGTCTTGAAGTGTCAGAAGTTGATGTAAAGCCTATGAATGCTCCTAATGATTTAATTGCTCTTCGACTTGATTTATCTTTGCCAATATAGAGTCCTTTAGGCTATTTACCTCCAGTGTTTCTACATAGAATTTTTCCTCATAATCTACAAAATTATCATATATTATCTCAAAATGATCAACTGAAATTAAAAATGAAACAACAAATCCATTAAAGTTTCCCCCACCATAATTCATTTTTGTATTAACTCAGCAATAAACCTATTAAATAATCTCTATTACAAAACACTCCCTCAGCCCTCACAATATAAAATAACACAGGGCACCTGCTCTCGAAGGTACCTGTTCTGAGAAGCCTCTGTACTTCAAAATCACAAGTAAGTTGTCTAGAATTTTTCTGATGTAATTATTTCTCTTCTATACCCCCTCTTTGTTATTAAACTAGTTAGTATTATATATTAAGAGAAGGAGCTTTGAAATCTGTATTTTTAAGGACTCTATTCAAATCCTTGCTCACCAATGAATTGCGATGGGAAATAAGAACAATTTCTTTATAAAATCAAGATAATAATACTTAAATTCACAGAATTTTTTTCAAAGTATTTCAAAATATTCAAAGATAAAAGAAGGTAATATGCAAGCTCTACCTCAAGTAGGATACTAGTATGAAGAGCTCTGTGGATATGCTTCCCTGAAAAACTAATGAAAAATATCAAAAATCAACCTGTAAAGGGATGTAAATGAAGAAGTGTTTATTCAAGAAAATCTACTACAGTTTGGCAACAACAGTGAGAGTTGGTGGTATGTGAATGAAGACCCACTCCCTCCTTTGTTCTCCCGTCTCAGCCACGTGGAAAATCCAGTCTAGGTTTGTATAGCTAAGAACCCAGGGCTCCTTCTCATCCTAGTTCCAAGTCAGAGGGCAATTTCCCAGAAGGAGCAGAACAACCGCATTTCTCAACCTGCTCCCAGCTATCTGTTGCTCAGGCTAAGTTCTGGGTCAGTATGACTGACAAGTGGGGCTCCTTTCTTCCACTCTGCTCTCACTCACGGAACAGAGACTCTACCTTGTGTACAGCATCACCGAGAATCCTGAGGCTTGCTTTTTCTTGGTTTACCATGCTGAGAAAGACAAGCTGAGAAGACCTGAGGCTATCTGCCCCTTTACACTCAGCACTCAGGTACTAAAGCAAATGTCTCAGAGAGAGACGAGAGACTTAACCATCGTACCATACCTAGCTCCAGAGTTATCACTAATATATTTTGCCTACAGAGAGATTCAGGATATATATTACAGAACTTTGAATCTCTTCCCAAAGGAACTGACTTCATTTGCGACAGAGTGTGGAGAAATTCAAGCCTAAAGGTTGCTTTCAAAATCAGTAGGAGTTGTGGTGCCAAACAATGGCTAAAAGATTGGTAGAGTCAGTGGGGACATAGGCAATAGTGTTGGCTAGCTAGTTTGCCAAAGAGAGTCAGGGAAAGAGACAGCTGGGAGGAGCACTCCTTGGGCTAGAACAAATCTCAAACAATGGCCTAGGAGCTATCCCTTCAAAGTAGCCCAAATTTGATTGGATCAGTCTGTTGAACTTTCTTGCCCCAGGACATTGTTGAAAATAATAAAACAATTAGCTGACAATTATTGTAGTTTCAGCTAGGTGTGGGCACAGAAAGAGACCAGAGAGAGTCCTGCCAAAACCCTATCATACCAGGGTCACTGTGGGCTATTCAAGGCTGTGACTGTGGGCTATTCAAGTAGTGGGTGGGAGTGGCATGGCGTGGGTGATACACTTTGCTAAAATAGTCCAGCCAGTCATTAAACAAGTAGAAAAGCAACAGCAATGACAATCCTTGGAAGGGGGGGACCAGTACCTGAATTGCTGCAATACATTATCCATAATGTCATTTCCAACAAAAAAGTATGAGACACGCAAAGAAACAAGAAGATACGATCCATACATTGGGGAAAAAGCAGATTGTGTGAATGACTAAATGTCAGCTTTAATAAAGACTTCACTTCAAAGTAACTATTACTAATATGCTCAAAGTGAAGAAAGATTATTATGACAATGTTGCAACAGACAGACAGTATCAATAAGGAGATAAAAATTATTTAAAAAAAAAGAACCAAATGAAAATTCTAGAGTTGAAAATTTCAATAACTGAAATGATAAATTCATTGGAGGGGCTCAACAGTAGATGTGAACTAGTAGGAGGGATAATTAGCAAACTTGAAAGTAGGTTGATAGAGATTATGCAATCTGAAGAGCAGAAAGAAAAAAAATGAAGACAAATAAACAGACACTCAGAGAAATGAGACCCTATTAAGTATACCAAACCACAATCATGTGAATACCAGAAGCAGAGGAAAGAGAAAAACAAAAGTATTGAAGAAATAATAGTTGAAAATGTGCCAAATTTCTTAGAAAACATTGATCTATACATCAAGGTACATCAAAGCAAACATTAATCTCCACATCGGTAAACTCCATAGGATAAATGCAAAGGGATCTACAAGTCACAGTAAAAATGCTGAAAGCCAAAGCAAGGAAGAAATCTTACAGGAGCAAGAAAAAAATGAGTCATCATTGCAAGGGAACTCCAAAAAAGTAAACAGGTAAATTCTCTCAGAAACGAGGGAGGCCAGAAGACAGTGGGATAGCAAATCCAATGTGCTCAAAAAAGAAACTGCTAACCAAGAAACCAATATTCAGAAAATTCTGAATCATTTCAAACGAGAGAGTAGGAAAAAGACATTAAGAGATAAGCTAAAAGTGAAAGAATATATTATTCATAGATCTACCTTTGAGAAATACTAAAAGAAGTCTTTCAGGCTAAAAGCACAGGATCTTATATTTTCAAATCCATACAAAAACAAAAAAACAAAGAACATTTGTAAAGGTTATTGTGTGATTATGAAAGAGTGCAAATGTTTATTTTTTGTCTTCTCTTAACTATTTTAAAAACCAATTGTATAAAACAAATCAATATATGTATAATGAATTATTGAGCCTATGACCTATAGAGATGAAATATATTTGCCATTAACAGTGAAAAGGAGGTGGGAGAGAACACAGCTCAAGTGGGCTAAGGGAATGACTCCAGATGGTAACTCAAATCCACAGAAACAAATGCAATGATAAATAATGAATATTCTTGGTCTTTCCCATAACCCCTCCTTGCTAAATGTGATATTGACTTCACATGCTGTTTCTTACCCTCTCTTGGAATCCCAAGTAGCTCCTGCACTGATATGCTTTTGTGATGCAGGAGGAAAAGGAGAGAGAGGACAAGAGGCAGGACCCAACAATCAACAAGGGGTCTCTCCACTTCATTGCCAGGGGGAGTCAAAGCCAGGGAGGGTTAGAGTTTACACATGAGGACAGAGGAACTAAAGAAGTATGGTTGTGGAGTCTCATCATGATATTCAATTAATTTAAACAAAAACTTGAGAACTTATTTTGAAATTAACTTTTATTTTCTTATCTGCTCTTTTGATAGATAACTCTCTGAGTTATACTAATCTTACCGGGAAAGTGCCAGATACATTCTCTACTAGCTTTTCTCACACCTGCTTCAAGCCTTTCATTAATATATATATCTTTTAATCCTATCTCTTGGACATTTCACCACTTGGTTCAAATAGTATGTTCTTTTCCTTTTTAAATCAATAACATTAAGTAGCACAATAACTATCAATATTTTATCAATAATATTAATTGTTAACATTTGCTAGCCAAGTAAGTAGTTTGAAATAGTGTAATTGAGTAAGGGATGTGTATTTTTGTATAGTTTTCACTATAAGTATCTTGCTGTCTCTGGAGTATCTGTTTAAATTCTTTGAGTACCAAATTTCTTACCTGTTAAATAATGGAGATGGCTTGATCATGGGTCACAAAGATCACTTCAGCAGGTCTATATATGCCCCAAAATTGTATGTGCAATTTTCTCATTACATAGGTTTGTGTTTGTTTGGTTTTTATTAGAAAAATGCATAGCTTTCAAATGATTTTCCAATGGGAAAATGATTTCCTTGAAAAGGGTAGAAAACTCTGCATGGAGTTTTCCAAGGTCTCTTTATAGCTTTAAAATGATATAATACCATTAACTAAACCTATATTTTCAGTCTTGAATGTTATAAACTTGCTTACCTCTTGCCACAAAAAAAGATTATTTCTCAATCTATTCAACGTTCAGTCGTCCATAAAGGAACTGGCTCAATGATTACAAATGTGTTCTTGGAGCCTCCTGGTATGAGCTTCGATCTCTACAGTCCTTCAATGCACAAAAGATTTGTGATTGGTCTTTTACTAGTATCGAAAGAAGTACCACCTGATTCTGGTTTTTATTTGTTTGTATCAATTTCTTTCTTTAGCTCAAGAGTCTTAACATATCAGTCTGTCCAGCTCTGAATGTTGAGGATGAGGAAACAGAAGGAAACAACCCATTTCACTGACTTTCTTAAAACCACATTTCATGTCTCGAACAGCACTGGATTTAGTACCATTCCACTACGCTATCCAGTCCTTCTAGACCTAGAGCCTTTGTGTCGAAATTTTACAGTTCTGTTTTATACTCAGATAGGCATGAACAATGCACACTTTTTAAGAGCTTATTTATTTATTTATTTATTTATTTAGAGAGCAAGGGGAGGGCAGAGAGAGGGAGAGAGTGAATCCTTAGCAGGCTCCGTGCTGTCAGCACAAAGCCTGTGGTGGGACTCAATAACATGAACCATGAGATCATGACCTGAGATGAGATCGAGAATTGGACACTTAATTGAATAAGCCGCCTTGGTGCCGCCTTTTATTCTGATAAAAAACAAAAAACAAAGAAACAAAAAAACTTCACATTTAATTTTCTGGAATATGGTCATTTGTTGAGTTGAAAAAAGTAGAATACACTGGAAAATATGATAATGTGATTCAGCCAGTGGTAGGATGAAGTAAGAAAAAAGTACAGTTTTCAAACCACAGGAGATTCTTAAATACAGAGAACAAACTGAGGCTTTATGGGGGTGGGGAAAATGGGTGATGGGCATTAAGGAGGCACTTTTCAGGATGAGCACCGGGTATTATATGTAAGAGATAAATCATTGGGTTCTACTCCTGAAACCAAAGCCACACTGTATATTAACTAACTTGAATATAAATAAAAAAATAAATAATAACATAAAATAATACATTGAACAACAACAACAACATAATATTTAAAAGGCATGTGTGCTGGTAAGCTTTGAAGTTGTTTCATTTCCAGTGAGGAGAATAAGATAATTTAATTACATCTTGTCTATTAACGGATACACAGTTTACACTTGTTATGCTTGAAAGCAGAGACTGCAACTTTAGTTATAATTTAACACTGAATTCTTATCTTTAGAGTCTTAGCTAACACTTCTTATAGTCATCTAGGATGTGTCTCAGTACGCAAAATAAAAAGAGAAAGAAGAAGGCTTATTTTATGTGTAATGTTAAATGCAGAGAACGTAAAATCTAGGCAGTTTAGGTGAGCTCTATAGAAAACAAAATCACTGTCTCAAATGCAATAGGGATTCCTGTTTGACTCTTGTTTATAAAGAACGGTGGAGTATTTTCCAGGTGATTGTTCCTGATGTAAACATGTGGAGCTCATAGAGAATAATCCATATGCATAAGCAATTTTCATATAACCAGCTGTGGAAGAAGGTAGGGCAATTTCTAATCCTATAAAACAGGATTTACAATTTATCCTGGTTAAGAAGGTATATCAGTCAGTGTCCTGCTGGGACAAAAGAAACCATTTTAAGTCTTTCAAATGAAGAAACTCGATGCAGGGAGTTGCTGATAGACGCAATGGAAGAACTGAGAAGCCAAACCAAGTCAGGTTGGGGTAACCCAGAGATTAGTCAGCAGGAAGTCTTTACCTTCCTAATGGATAGGGAACCAACAGAAAGACATGATATTATCAGAACCCAGGAACTGGGGTATCTGGTGAGAGGACAAACCCATGTCAGATGCTGCCTGACAGGAGCTGGAGCCATGGATAAAGTGTAGCACCTGCAAGAATGGCTGCTGAAAAACAGAAGTGTCCTGTGTTTTTCTCTCCTCCCTCTCCCTTTCCATGAATTCCTTCCATTACTGAATTTACTGGGAAGCTAGAGAGTAGGCAGCCTGGTCAAAGTAGATGAAAATAACGCAGAACAAAGCAGGGAAAGAAGGGAGTGTGCATTTGAGAGGTAGAGGCCGAACATTGGAGGATCTCGCCTATTTGCGGAAACGATACCAAACGCTAGGACAATTATATGACAGCATAAGAAAATATGTAACCAGGTGCTCAGAATTGTGCAGATAGAAACCACCAGGGAGTTAAGTGTGAGAAACGCGTCTGTTAGAAGGAGCATGGGTGCAGAAATCAGGAAAAGCTGAGATGAGACAAGACTTGACCTGTGAGTTGATGATTTGGAAGGACAACAGGGAAACATCTGACAGAGGAAGTAGAGCATAAGAAAAGGCAGAGAGTTATCCTGGAGTATGTGTGTGAGGCAAAGGTGGAGAAGGAAAGAAGCAGGAGGTGTGGTCAGTGAGAAAACCAGAACAATTCCCCCCTCCCCTTTCACCCTTACTTCCTTTCTCCATTATGTCAAGTATTTATTGAGTACCTTCTATTTGCCTTTACCTTCTGGTAGCCTCTAATAGGTACCAGATATGCAGAGAACATAAAGGTCTAGTTCTTGCCCTTGGGAAGCTTACAGTTTAATTGAAGAAATAGAAAATAAATCAGGAAACATAGAATATATATAATTTCAAATGTTGGAAAGGCTATAAAGAACACAAACAGGACTACACTGTATGTTAACTAACTTGAATTTAAATTAAAAAAAAAAAAAAGGACACAAACAGGGTAGCATCAAATAGAAAAACGTTTAGTAAATAGAGATATATCAGGGCTTTTGACCCTTCATGTGGAAAGTGCTAAACAGTATTTTGGAAACATTTCTGGCACTGTGGAAAAGGATTCATTGCAGACTGGACTCACTACACTAGGCTGTGACGGCAGCATAAACAAAAATTGTGTCAGGAGTTGGGGACATGGGGAACACAGCTGAGATATCACAAGACTTAGTGACAAAGTTGACTCTGGAGAAGAAATCCAAGCTTAATACATTTAACATACAAGTCCAGAATAATAGTGGCGACATCAATAAAGGAAGACATAGGACAAAACAGCAAATTTAAAGGGGAAAACGATCAGTTTTGAACATATCATCTTAAAGCCAATATCCATTCAAGGTAAATGGCGACTTACAAAAGTTATGTAGGAAAGCTAATTCTCCCAGAAACAGATCCACTTATAGATAGTTAATAAAGAAAAGTTGGGGCTGTGGGGACGGGCAGGGGTGATTCTTACAAATTTGGAGTTCTATAGTTGTATACTAGCAGGGCAATGACAGATAATATAAAATGCGATTATTCTCACCCAATATGATTATCTATCTATCTAAAATTTTATTCTCACCCAGTATGATTATCTATCTAAAGTTTTATTCTCACCCAATATGATTATCTATCTATCTAAAATTTGTATGCCCACTGAAGTCTAGGAAATGTGAGATAAATCTTAGATACTCAGAATTGTTTCTGAAACACAGTAGGGACTCAAGCTGTTTCATGATGATTAGATCTTTCTGAGCACGGATTCTGCTTTCTTTCCCTGATTGTTACGTGGCCTTGTATATGAAGACTTTGATACAAAAACACAGAAAAATCTAATTTGTGTGAACGTTCATATGAGTGGAAATGCGTAGGGTAGTCCAATGCCTAAGGCATTGACAACTGTGGCAGACGCTGTGTCACTCAACCCATCTCCAGTCAGGTGTCTATTATTTCCCATACATGAGCTCTGTTACTTCTCAGAGCTAGCCACTGAGTCTCTTGGTAGGCAAGTGCCCTCAGACCTTCAGATCCCACTTTCCTACTTGCATAGAGATCTAAAAATACCTGGGAGTTGAATCCTATAGCCTCACCACCATGGGCAGTGAGGAAGCAATGTCCAGGCAGAAGAGAATTAGGAACTCAGTCCCGTGGACGTTTAATTTAGGATGACTTGGAGAAGTCACCCACACTGTCTCCAGAGCTCCCCAGTGGAACTAAGCCAAAGTCCCATGGACTTAGCTTGGAATGGTTCCCTTGAGTGGCTTCCTTTCCTTGCTGATGTCACTTCCCTCCACCCCTAAACAATTTTTTTTTTTTTCTGGGAACACTTGCTAATAAAACATTTTCATATGAATCCTTATTCCAGAGCCTAAAACCAGCCTAACTAAAGAGTCGTTGCTTTTGGTTTGCTGCTCTAATAAATTACTGCAAAATCAGTGACTTAGAAGAACACAAATATGTTATCTTGCAATTCTGAAAGTCAGAAGTCAAAAAGAGTTAAAATCAAGTCACTGTTAAAAGCTACTCACTGGACTAAAATCAAGGTGTTGTAGGGCTTCATTTCTTTCTCAAGGCTCTAGGGGAGAATATTCTCACAGATTCTAAAGGCCACCTACTTTCCCTGGCTAATGACCCTCTTTTTCCAACTTCAAAACCAGAAAAATCTGGCTGAATTTCTTCTCACATCATATCACTCTGACCTCCTCTTATGACTCCCTCCTCATTTTAAGAGACCCCTGTGATCACATTGGGCTCCTTAAAGTCAAGTATTAGCAACCTTAATTCTATTTGCAACCTTAATTCCCGCTTTTCCAAGAAACTTAGCGTAGTCTCAGGTTCTGGGGGGAGGAAGGAGGTATCACTCTTATATGTTATAATATAGTATATTGTAAATCCTGAGTATAAAGGCCTCCTGGTATAAAAAAAAGTAGACTGTTTTCTTAGATAAGGCATTATCCTACACTGTTCAAAGTATTATCCGTTTCTGTCTTTTTAGTGAACTGGAGGGCCAGGGAAAGTCACATCAAGATAAATTACATCTGTGTCTCACTTGTGTGGTCCATATTGCTTCTGTTAATTATTTGTGTCCATGGCTAATTAAATCCAGAATTTAATCTAATGTGTGTGTGTATATGGGGAGAATGGGGGAGTCTCTTCTTGCCAGTCCAAATGCCAGAAATTCAGCAGTGATGTAGTTGTAATGCAGTTTTTTTTTTCCACTTGGAAGTCAAGAACAAAATATGTGAGCAATGCTTCTCTGCTTGTGAATTCCCTTTAATCTCCGTGTTTGAGGAGACACTGAGTGTCAGCTGCATATGGACATTACAGTAAGAGTTCAGAGTGTAAGAGGGATTCGACTAGATTGTGTCAAAGATATGTTCTATAGTATCTTTTATCATTTTCATTGTATCAACACAACAGATTTAAAAATGACTCGGGAATTGTCTTTCTATTACAGTGTAACTCAACCAAGGAGCCGTCAGTCAGCAGGACAGAAAAGGAACCTGTCCCTGCAGCAGTAATTGCCTGCATTCTGAAGAATGAATGGGGAAAGGACGGAATTCTGAGTCACGTTACAAAGGAAACTTTTCAATTTCCAGGCAAGTTTGGAAAACTTTCCTGGGGAGACTTTAGCAAGGTGCACAGAGCCATGAATTAAGTGCTTATGCCGGAGAGGATTTTAGAAGCCAGAAGAAGCTAGATGTTTAAATATGCTTATGCTATTTTATTTGAAGCCAAAAAAGGAGACACTAGAATTGTTTGTCATATCTGAACTGTTGCTGGGAAACTAAGAAAGGTATTTCCAAAGCAGGATGCCGGCGAGCACTGAAAAACCTTGGGGGCTGCTTGCCAACACTGTAAACTCCATTTGTCACAGAGCCTGTGTAGTACCGAGTTTCTTCTAAATTTATCTTCTCCATTTGTTTTTGTCATACGATTATAAACAATGTGAGGTTAGACACATGAAACAGCTATATGTGTTGCTTCTTTTAGCTTTGTCAGAAGCAGCTTTGTTTAGTATCAACTGCACTGTTAAAATCTATGAGGACTCAGACCCATTAGATCCTAAAGTTTTGAGGGTTGGAGATGCTGTCTTGTTCCTTTCCAGATGTTCTGAATTGCTCTGCCCGTGGCTAGTACGTCCTAAGTATTACATTCCAGGCCAGACTTATGAACCAATGAATGAATGAAAGAAGAGAATGAATTACCGATGAAAAATCAATAGAGAGGTGTTTCTTCAATGCTTTGTGAAATATAATATTAAGCAGATACAGTAAATAGAACCAGGTGAAATTGTTAAGACATTACTATTTTTAATCTACAAAATGGTCATTTCTCATGTTCAACTGAGTAGATAACTACCAGTAGTTCACTACTACTGACTAGTCCCTCCACATATATTCAGAATAAATCACAATTTAGTAGGCCCCTATTAAGAGCCAGGTATTCAGGTAAGTGTTTTTGCGTGTTATTTTATTTCACCCTTAAAAGAATCCTGCGGTAAGCAAAAAATCTGAAATGGCCTCCAAGATCCCCATACTTGAATATTTTTATACATTGCTCTTGGGACTGTGAATCTCATAGGGTTTACTTCTGTAATTACATTACGTTAGGTGATACTACTGACTTGAAGAAAGAAAGACTGTCTGGGTGGGTCGGATCTAATCACAAGAACCCTTTAAGTCTGGGTTTGCGGGTCAGACACAGAAGTCAGAGATGAGAAACAATAGGTTTTGTGTGAGAGGTTTCTCCAGTGCTGGCTTTGCAGATGGCGGGACCGCGTGGCAAGGAATGTGGCCATCTTCCAGGTGGTAAGACTGGTCCCACACCTGCAGCTGGTAGGAGAATGAGGGTGTCAGTTCAACACCAGAAAGGACAGGAATTCTGCCAACGGCCCTTGCACTCTGAAAAGGACCCTGAGCCACAGATGGCAACCAGAGACCCAGCTGACAGCTGAGTTTCAGCCCAGTGAGATCCTGAGCAGTCCTGTGTGATACACAGAAAACAAGAAATATTAAATTTGTTGTGTGTTGAAGTCCTTATGTTTAAGGTAGGTCATTGGTTACACAGCAGTAGAAAACTCATCCGAATCCCCTTTCACTTCTTTTTACAAACTAGGAGTGGAGACTCAGTGCAAGTAACTAATTTTGTCAAGGATAGGCAGAAAGATTTTAATACAAGACTTTGACTCTGTCTGTGGTTAGTATTTTTTTTCTAACGGGCCCTACTCTTTGGAAGGAAAAGAGGGTTGGAAGAGGAAGTAAGAACTAGAGAATTAGAGTTCTGTCAAGTCAATGGTAAAGTCTCACGTATATGAGGTCACAGAATGTCATACGAAATGTCCCCTTACATGTGGCTTTACTAAAGTTTTTATAATTCTGGTTGTTTCAACAAGGAGCATACAGATCAAAAGATATTTGGCAAGAAAGAATCACATGGTGTTGGGTTAAGATTAACTGTGCTTCTGAAGTGAGAGACGCATCTGTGGTTTGTGGGAACTTCCAGAATTCATGTGATTCCTCCTTATTTATTTCTTCCTTGCTGAGAAAACAACACACCAAGCCCAATATTTGATGAACCAGTTTCTTGTAAATCACATTATGCTAGTTCATCATCATATGTTGCTGTTTCCTGTGGATCTCTAGGACTAAGAAATGCAGCATTTAGCAAAATAACCAAATAGGTGCCATATCTTATTACATTACACTGTGTGTGTGTGTGTGTGTGTGTGTGTGTGTGTGTGAAGTGGGGGTGATATCAAACTATGCAATCTACTTAGAATTTTATTTTATTTTTAAAAATAAATAGATTTTATTGTTTTATTGTTTTCAGCATGTGATGGTCACATTTCATATAAATCATGTAACTAAGAAGTTCTAAGGAAGCTTTTTTAAATTATTTGTCATCCCAAAAACTAGAAATAATTTTGCTGTTTTTAATTACCTTTATTGTAGACATAGTTTTATGTGTATATACAGATAAAAAGAATAGAACAAAAATGAACATACTGCAATAATATCTAATAATAAATAGTTTTACTTGAGACAAAAAAGTAAAGATATGCTGAACTTTAGATTATTCTGCTGCCTCTATTAGACACCATTCCATGCTGGGACATGTTGGCAACCCCACCTGCCTCACCAGGTCACCAGATCACCAGGTGCACTGGTCAACTTCAGGTGTGTCCAATGGACATCGCCTCTCATGCCACCTCTCCATCCAGAAAAAAAAAAAAATTTTTTTCTCACCACATGACATGTTAGTTCTAGAAGAACCATTGCAAAAGCAGAGGTGGAAAAACTCTTTCTGTAGAAGGTCAGAGAGTAAATATTTTAGGCTGTGATGATTTCTGTGTGCGTAGGGGAGAAGGGTGCGTTTTACAATCTTTTACAAATTTAAAAACCATTTTCCGCCCGAGAGCTGAACAAAAACAGGCCGAAAGCCAGAACTGGCCCAAGTAAGAATAAAATATTATGCCAAACATTAAGAGATTAGAGTAGTTTTTAGCAAATCATTTTATTAAAGTATAATATACTATAGAAAATACCCACATCATGAGCTTAGGGCTCAAAAAGTTTTCACAAGGTGAGCTCACTTGAGTAATAAACCGAAGTGGGGTGAAGAAAGCTACATTTTTGGCAGCTCGGAAGTCCCCCTTCCACCCATGGCGGCCATGGAAGTGTCGCTCCCATCTCTCTGTGAGAAAACACTTGTCTTCATCTGCCAAGAGTGCAGTGAGCTGGCCGTCACTTTTCTGTGGCAGCTTAAGCTAGTCGCTGAGCACACAGGTGGTTACTATGGCCTGACCATTTGTGCCTGATGTAGATCTCCTCCGTGTGGTAATCTTTTTGGAGAGTTTCCCCTTGGATTGGACGAGACTTTCGCAAATCCGCATTTGACTTTGAGGCTCTTCTTGCTCACGTCTGTTTCCTTTCACAGATGTCAGATCAGCATAGGGTATAATGGCTTCCACTTCCCAGTCAGGCTTCCATTTGACTTCTAAATCTCAGTTGTTACTTCTCAATAAACCTATCTCACCCCTAATCTACCTCGGCTCCTGCCCCCTGGAGGACTCAGACTGACACCTGTCCCCTTCCATCTGTTCCTTCACCTTCTCAAGTGGACACCACACTAACCTCTAACAGGTAGGTAGCTTCCTGGATTGAACTTGAGATCGAGAGAATCATGCACCGTGAAGTCTTTTGTAATTGGCTTATTTTGCTCAGCATTTTGTTCGTGAGATTCATCTTTCTTATTCTTGTAGTTGTAGATTGTCCATTCTTGTTCTTTAGTTTTCTGTGTGAATGTGTCCATTGTGTAAAATATACCACAATTTATTTGGCTACCCTAAGGTAAATGGACATTAGTTTGTTTCTAGTTTGAAATTATTACCAATAGAACTCCCATAAGCATTGCTGTACCTGTCTTTTGGTGAACATTTGATTCATGTATTCAGTTTCAGTAGATTTTGCCAAACAAATTTCCAAGTTCTTTTACGAACTTCTAGTCCACAAGCAATGTGTGAGTGCCTGTTGCTCCATAGAAAGAGTATTTTTTATTTTAGCCATTCTGTTGGGGGTAAAGATATATCACATCATAATTATCATTTAAACGTCATTGAAAAACAAGTGAAGTTGAGTACTTTCTGTGTGTTCTCCTTTGTCTTCAGGTATTTTGCACCTTTTCCATTCTGTTGTATTCTGTTGTGTGCATTTTTCATATTGATTTTTTTGATGTTCTTTAAATATTCTGGGTAGGAATGTTTTGTTGAATGTATATGTAATTCAAACATATTCTGCGATTTTTACTCTTTTAATGGTGCTTTTGATGAAAAGAAGTTCCCGACTACAATGTGGTCTGATTTATTAAATTTTTTTGTTAACACTTTTTGTATCCTGTTCAGAAAATATTTCCCTACTCCAAAGTCATGAAGATACTCTCCTATGTTTTCTTCTAAAATCTTTATTGTTTTAACTTTAATGTTTAGATTTTGACTTTATTTTTGTACGTTAAGTGAGACAGTGGTGATAATTTATTTTTTATGAATATTCAACTTGCCCAGCACCATTTATTGAAAAGACTATCTTTCTGCAATGCATTGAATAGTCACCCAGACCATAAAAGAGATGATGATTTCTCTACTCTCAAATTTTGTTCTATTGGCTTATTTCTTTTTCCTTGCACTATTACCATATATTCCTAATTATTAGACCTTTGTAATAAATCTTGATATCTAGCATTGTAACATACAGCCTTGTTCTTCTGCAGTAATGCCTTGGACATACTTGGGCCTTTACATTTCCATAAGTTTTATAATCATCTTGCCAATTTTCATATGGTTGGATTTAATTTATACATTAATTTGATGACAACTTACATTTTTACAATACTGAATCTTCCAAACCATGAAGGTGGTATAACCTTTCATATTTTTGGATGTTAATATGGTCATGACAATTTTCTTATGCGTATTGTCTTCATGGTATATGTTTTCATATTTATTTATTCCAGCTATCTCTTAAAGTGAGTCATTTATAGAAAGCATGTAGTTGAATCTTACTTTTTTATGTAGTCTGACAATCTCTGATTTTGAAATGGAATGTTCATTTTACATATAATTCAATCAACTTATTTAATTGGATTTATGTCTACCATTTGCTATTTTCTTTTTATTTGTTTCCTCAGGTTTTTATCCCTGTTTCTCTTTTGCCTTCCTTTGAGATAATCGGACAATTTTTAGTATTGCATTAAAATTTTTTTTGGCTTTTTATTAAAACTTTGCATACTTTTAAAGAAACTAATAGAAGAAAAATGCACATAACCATCATCCCCCGTGTTCCTCATTTATTTCTGTAAGTCTGATTTTTCATTTGGTGTCACATACCTTCAGCCAAAAGAACTTTTAGCATGTCCTGCTAAAATTTTCCATGCTTTGATTTTTCTGGGAATGCCTATATTTTCCTTAGTTTTTGAAAAATAACATTGACACTGAATATAGAATTCTTTTAGCATTTTAAAGATATTATTTCAAAAAAAGATATCATTTCATTATCTTCTGGCTTCTTTTATTTCTAATAAGAAGTCTGCTATCATTTGTATCACTTCTTTCCTGTGTATAATTTGTTGTTTTCTCTGGCAACGTTAAATATTTTTTCTTTATCTTTGGTTTTTACCTGACTGCTTGGTTTCATTCAGCTTCTTGCATTTGTAAGCTTATGTTTTTTACAATATCTTGGTAAACTTTAGCTAGTATTTTTTTTTCCGGATCTATTCTCTCTTGGCCATGTCTGAGATTATATGTTATTTGTAATAGATTCCTTGATATTGTTCTCCAGTCCATTGAGGCTTACTTTTTTTTAATCTCCTATTTATAGGAGATTGAATATTTTCTATTAGTCTGTCGTTAAGTTTACTGATGCCATCTTTAAGCAGCTGTTAAGCCTATTCAGTGAGTTTATCATTTCAGATACTTTATTTTAGCTTCTAAATTTTAATTTGCTTTTGTAAAAAAAAAACATAGCCTCCATTTCTCTGTTGGAATGGTCCATTTATTAATATATCGTGACCCTCCTTTACTTGGTCTTGGAAAACATTTATAGCTGCTTTGAATTCCTATAAGCTAATCCTGACGTCTGGGTCATTTCAGGTTTGGTTTCAGTTGGCTACTTTTTATCTTTATTACCAGTAACATTTTGCTGCTTCTTTGAATGTCTCATAATTTTTAATTTTATCCTATGTATTTTGGGTAATCCATTGTAGAGACTCTAATTCTGTATATTCTCTGAAAGACTGTTGTTTTACTTTGAGAAGGCAGTTAACTTGGCTTCACTCAAACTCAGCTCTCTCTCCTGCAGAAGGCCAACTGAACTCTTTACTTGCTAGCAGCTGTTGTCTCCTGCTCTTACCAGAGTCACTCCACTTATCTGCAAACTTGGGTCAAAACAATGAGAAGTTCATACACTAAATTTTGGTGTTCTCCAGTGGCTCTCCCCAACACAACACCTTCGTCTTCCTGGTTCTAGCTGCTCCAAACTCTGTCCTGGTACCTCTCCAGCTAGGAAGACTACAGCTTTTTACTATCTTGCTAGCACTGGGAAGTGCCCTCAGTTGAAGTTTCTTAAAAGGTTTTTTTTGTTGTTGTTGTTTGTTTGTTGTTTGTTGTTGTTTGTTTGTTTTGTTGTTGTTTTCTTTAAAGGTTCTTAAAAGGTTCACTTTCTTCCAGCTGTTGCCTGTTCCTGGTTACTCTTCAGTGGTGCATATGGTTGTTTGGTTGTTTTTGTATGTTTTAATAACTGTTTTCTGTGCAATGAGTTCAATACAACTGTTCTGTAAAAAGTGGGACTTCTGTATATCTCTTTGAATGTCCTTTTGTGTGATTTTCTCTATTCTACCTACCATTTTCTCTTTTAAGTCACATATGTTTTGCTGTTACTTTTAATGCAGATTTCTTCTCTGAATGTACTTGTTCTTCTTACATTTGATTTAAAGTTTGCTGGTCCAATCTCATCTCTTGATTTTTCTTTTTTTTCCTTTTTTTTGTAATTTTACCTTTGAAAGCTTAGTTGTATTTTTTGTCTTTACAAAATACAATGATGTCCATAAAGAATTTGTTTTTTCTTTTATTTTTACAGTTCATGGCTTTTTCATTGTTTTTTTTTTTAATTTTCTTTTTTATTTTTTTAAAATTTACATCCAAATTAGTTAGCATATAGTGAAACAATGATTACCCATTTAGCTCATCCCCCCTCCCAGTAACCCTCATTTTATTCTCCATATTTATGAGTCTCTTCTGTTTTGTCCCCCTCCCGGTTTTTATATTATTTTTGTTTCCCTTCCCTTATGTTCATCTGTTTTGTCTCTTAAAATCCCCATATGAGTGAATTCATATGATTTTTGTCTTTCTCTGGCTGACTAATTTCACTTAGCATAATACCCTCCAGTTCCATCCACACAGCTGCAAATGGCAAGATTTCATTCATAAAGAATTAGTTTTATGCTTTCCTTTTCTGTTTTTTTAGCTGTTTACTCTTGTGATATGCGTCTTTCATCTGCATTTAACCTATGTTCCAGTTCTTTATCCCCTTCCCCACCTAAAAGTTTTATACTGGTTCCATTGTTGTCATTACCTTAAACGAAGCTAACTATTTGTTAAAGAATCATGTGGGGAGAAATCAGCTGCTTCTTGGAATTACGGTTGCGAGGACTCAATAAATGTGTTATTTCCTTTGCCTTGAAGACAATTTACTTGTCATTGTTATTGTTGTTGTTTAGTGCCCAAGAGGTTTATTGAAGACGTCTTTACGTGGCAGCTGTCTGTACTGCTCCCATATAATCACTTGATACCTTCACTCCTTCATCCTATTTTCCCCTCCAGTGGCTCCGCACACTGACACAGAGAACGTAAAAGTACCTGATCTACAGTTGCTCCTTCAGGTCCACCTCCCTTTGCATTCTGTGGTCTGAAACAGAAGCTCTAACAGCGTCTTATCCATTCTCTCCGGTGATGCACATATACCCCCGGTTCTCGTCTCTCTCCTCAACGTTACATTTGTATGGGCCCTTGGAGATGACACTCCATACTTTGAAGAAAAGTCTGAGGAAAAGAGGTCAAATCTCCTCTTTATCCTGCATTTTGGTCCCGATTTTATATTACTTTGCAAGTATGTTTTGGGTTTAAGTTTTTCTGTATTTTTAATATTATTTTCCTCTCGTTTCAAAGAAAAAGAATGAGAAAAAAAAATTGCCATATTTAACTGGGAGTCCCCACAGGACTCTTCAAAGCATTCAGTTTATATTGCGCCTTTTAGATAAAGATGATAAAGTGATGTCAACGATTTACGATACTTCCTTTGCGCGTCAGGTGTTTTAGAATTTCTTGAATCCTACAGTACAAATTTTACTGCATCTTGAATAAAACCTTCAGCCCAAGCAGTACTCATTAAAGGAGATAGTGTAGTATAGAGGTTAATATCACAGTTTCAGAGTTACAATGGCGTGGGTTAAAGCATCAGATGCACCCATACCTGTTGTATGATAATTGAGAAAATTGCTTAATTTCCCAATATCCTAATTCAATTTCTTCATGTTGACAATGGAAATACCCACCTCACAGAGATGTGGTAAGGATTAAATGAGATAACACAGAGAAAACAATTGCTACATAGTATTGCTAAATAAACAGTAGTAATTATGATTATTATTCTAGATTATATTTTGTTGAATCAAATCATGATATCAATTATCATAAAATTTTATTGTACTTTCCATATTCCTTAGGTAGAAAGATATGTGTAACTCTCCCAATACAAGTAAAATTATTTTTCTGGAGAAACAGAAGAAAGGTTAATGATTCCTGTGTCTTAGGACCTTATTATCTAAGGGTTGAACTTACTGGGAGAAAAATTTTGCTTATGGAAGTGCATGCCAGCTGCTGGCATGTTATCTTTTGTCTTGTCTATACCCTGACCTTTCAGCTTTATAACTTCCAAATGTTTATGTAATGAGAACTGCCCTTTTAAAATTGACACAGTGATTAAAATTGAAAATGAGATCCAAGACTGTTCTCTAATAAATAGGCTGGATCTGAGCATACATCTGTCCAGCAAAAATCTTCTAAGCAAGTAGGCACACAATTCTTTGCTTGTATGGAAAAAAGTGAAGGTGACATTTATACCGTTCAATAATTTTTCTCTCCATCTGCTTATTCAATGGTAAGATTTAAGTTGGCAAAACGCTACACTCACACTGATACTACTGCTAAGCTATTTGTCAGATATTCAGCTTTTAGAAGCATGCATCCAGGGCCTTATTGACACATAAATTTCTTATATATTCCAATTTATAAGAAAACACCCTTTCAAAAAGAGGATGATAATCAAAGCAGAACCCGCCTTACTCCAGTAGTTCGTCTTGCTAACAGATCCGCCAGTTTCATCAAAGATTCCCGGATCCCATAACAGTTTATCCTATTTTCTTCACTTCTGCCCATTTATATATACATATGTGTATATATGCGTATATATACATATATATATGTGTATATATACATATGTATATATATGTATATATACGCATATATACACATATGTATATATATGTACATATATATACATATGTATACATACGTATGTATATATATGTACATATATATACATATGTATATATGTGCGTATATGTATATGTGTATAACTTTCTTCTCATCTGAATAAGAAGTATGAATGAAACTTTATCAAATTTATTGATTCCAACATTTTTTTGTTTTAAACTAAGATCTAAGCTAGGATTACATTAAGCCATGGTAACCACACCTCTTTCATCTGTGCTCTGCTTTTCAGGTAAATAGAAGGAGGTTTCTTTTATTTCAAAATACTGAATCTCCTACTTGTTCTTCCACTAAGTCCTGTATCTGAATTTGAGGGACACATCTAAATTTTACTTATTTTCTAGGAAAAAAATATTGATACCACTGGGTCAAATAAATGTGACTCACTCTTTACATTCACACTGTTCTAATCATTTCCCTCCTGTGGGAGACAAAATGCTTATGGCATCTCAACATGCCAATTTAAAATATTTAAATATTTAAATATCTAAGTAATAATAGTAGTTTTCTATTATTCAGAAACCTACCAAAATTCTTAAAAAATAGGAAAGTCTCACCACTTTGTATATGTACTTTATTATTGAAGCATGACACCATTCTTTTTATTTTTAATTTCTTAAGGTTTATTTATTTTTGAGAGAGAGAAAGTGGGGTAGTGGCAGAGAGAGAGTGAGACAGAAGATCCGAAGCAGGCTCAGTGCTGACAGCAGAGAGCCCAATGCGGGGCTCAAATTCACAAACCGTGAGATATGACCTGAGCCAAAGTTGGACGCTCAACAGACTGAGCCACCCAGGTGCCCCAGACACCATTCTGTATGCTGTAAGAAAGGACACTAATTGTTAAAAGTTGAGAGATGTAAAGGATCTGGAAATCATCCAGTCCAACTACTTTTCAGTGCTTAGATTCTCTGCATAGATTTCTCCAAAGTTATTGTCTTATAAGCCTATGCCTGAACACTTCTATTAATAGAATTGACATGGTGATTTGAGACAGAAAATCCTGCCTTTGGACAATTTTGATTGTAAACAAAAAACGATGCTGTGATTAAATATTTTTCTGAGATGTTCTTCAATTGGTTTCATTTATATTCTGAAATATACTGAAAAGTTATATTCCAATTACCAAAACAGTTTTCTTTTTACTCTTTCTGTTGTGAAAACTACAGGTCTTATAATAAAAATTGAAATAATATAGAAGGATATGCAATTAAAAGTACCTCTCCCTTATTCTATCCTGGTAGCTTTACTTTCTGGAAGTTATACTATCAAAATTTTCTTGGAGGATTTTGGAGAAAATTCTCACCTAAAAACTCATACCTACTGATATATAGATATAAATTATATAGAGTTTTAAGTTCCACTTGGCATGTAAAATATACACTATTCTGGTTTACTTTTTAATTTTACAACTAATTCTTATTTCCCCATGAAAATGTATACATCAACCATATTCTTTTTATTAGCTGCAGAGTACTCTATTATAAAAATCCTGATACAAGTTTACATGCATGTGCGAGACTATGCAATGGGAAATTTTTCAAAAAGTTTTGTTGGGTCAATTTCTTTTATTTCTGAGCAAGAATTTTGCTCTTTTCAAAAATAATTAATTAGTACTTTGGGAAAACAGTATGGCGTTTCCTCAAAAAGTTAAAAATAGAAATACTCTACAATCTAGAAATTGCACTAGTATTTACCCAAAGAATGCAAAAATACTAATTCAAAGGGACACATGCACCCTGATGTTTATAGTAGCATTATCTATAATATCCAAATTATGGAAACAGTCCAAGTGTCCACCGACTAATGAATGGATAAGAAAGATGTGGTGTATATATATATATATATATACACATATATATATATGTATATATGTGTGTATATATATATATATGTATATATATATATACATATATATATATATATACAATGGAAGAATACTCAGCCATAAAAAAGAATGACATCTTCCCATTTGCAATGACATGGATGGAGCTAGAGAGTATCATGCTAAACAAAAGAAGTCAGTCAGAGAAAGACAAACGCCATATGATTTACTCATATGTGGAATTTAAGAAACAAAATGAAGGAGAAAAGGGGGAAAGAGAGAGTGGTGGGAGGCAAACCATGAAACAGAGTCTTAACTAGAGAGAACAAATTGATGGTTACCAGTGGGGAGTGGGGGGAGGAGGATGGGTGAAACAAGTAATGGGGATTAAGGAGTGCACTTGTCATGATGAACACAAGGTATTTTATGTAAGTATTGAATCACTATATTGTACACCTAAAACAAAACTACACAGTACATTAACTACTTGGAATTAAAATAAAAACCTAAAAAATAAATAAGAGCACTGAATGAAATAAAATAAAATGACATAATACAATCACTTTTTTTCAAGTTTTATAACAAGTCTTCTCTTTGACAGCAACAAACCTGAAATAAGTATTTTGTGCCTGAGATTCAATCTTCTTTAATTTTTAGAAAAACAAGATGAGGTTTTCAATATTGCCTTTGGTTCAGTACTTAAAACCTAGCAAGCAAATATATAATTTTTCTACATTGAAACAATAGCATGTTTTTACATTAAATTGTGAGAAATTAGGAAGTGACTGGGGCGCCTGGGTGGCTCAGTCGGTTGAGCTTCCGACTTCAGCTCAGGTCATGATCTCGCAGTTCCTGAGTTCGAGCCTCGCGTCGGGCTCTGTGCTGACAGCTCAGAGCCTGGAGCCTGCTTCAGATTCTGTGTCTCCCTCTCTCTCTGCCCCTTCCCCACTCGTGCTCTCTTTCTGTCTCAAAAATGAATAAAAGTTTAAAAAAAAAAAGGAGTGATTGACACTTCTATTGTGTTTCAAAGATAAACTTGTAGAAATCCATCCGTTTTTATAATTCTTCTATAATAAAACTTTTTTTAAAATTTTCGAAATAACTTTAAATTTACAGAAAAGTTGCAAATATAGCACAAAGAGTTCACACATAACCTTCACTCAGATTCCCAAGTGTTAATTTTCAAAACTGTAGTACGATGATCAAAGCCAGGAAATTAACATTGCCGTGTCACTATTAGCTGGACTACAGATTTCAGTGTTCCCCTGATGTCCCATTTTGATTCCACAATCCAGTTAGAATCCCACATCACAGTTAGTTGTGTCTGAGCAGTGACAATTCTCAGTCTTTCCCTATCTTCCACGATTTGACACGTCCTGAATACTGGTCAGTTATTTTGTAGAGTATCTTTCAGTCTGTTTTTGTCTGCTGTTTTCTCATGATTAAAATGAGGTTATTCATTTTAGCAAAAAAACTGGAGAAGTGATGTGTCCTTTTCACTGCATTATAACAAGGGGGAAATGATTTTCATATGGATTGTAACTAGTGGTAGAACCCTCAATCATACGGCCAATGTGGTGTTCCCTCCGTTTCTCTAATGCAAATTTACCATTTTTCCTTTGTAATTGATAAGCATCTTGGGGGAGATATTTTGAGGCTCTGTAAATATTCTGTTTCCCTTCAAATTTTTATTCATTGCATTTTTCGTCCACTGGTGGATCTTGCTTGCATCAATTATGATGGTGGTGTTTACCTAATGATAGTTTTGTATTTCTCTAAGTCCTTCCACATTTATTAATAGGAATTATTTTATTAAAAGGAGCTTCTACTTCCTTTATTGATTTACTCAATTATTTATTTATATAAATACAGACTCATGGATATTTATTTTATTCCAAAAATTATAATTAACTGCTATCTTTATTTATTTTCTTATTCAAATTGGCTATTAAGAATATAACAAAATACCACAGACTGGGTGGCTTAAACAACAGGAATCAATTTCTAACAATTCTGGAGACTGAATTTCAATATCAAAGTGTAGCCAGGTTTGATTTCTCCCTAAGACCACTGTCCTTCATTTGCAGATGGCTGTCCTCACATGGCCTTTTCTCCATAAATGCAGATCTCTTGTGTGTCTTCTTACAAGAACACCAGTTGTAGGACCCCACCCTTATGACCATATTGAACCTTAATTACCTCTTAAAAGGTCCTGTCTCCAAATACAGTCAAATTGGGAGTTAGGACGTCAACATATGAGTTCAACAGCATAACAGCATATTTATCTTCCTGTTTGATTAATAGTCAAGGTTGGCTACCTTTCATGACCTCTTGTTTACCAACAATCTGCTTCTGCTTAAGGCTGTCTTGTTTCCCTGATTCCTCATTCTGCCTCTCCCTCTGCTCCTCTGTAGTATGAAAGGGCTATAATGACTCTCACATTTTCCACTCTCTCATTTTTAGTGCAGAGTCATTGTTTGAGCCCTTCAGGCCTGGTTGATTATTGGAAGACTGAATGTTATGAAAGATTGGCAGATGTTGATGTCCTCTTAAAAAACTTTCTTAATTTGGTACAAATTCCATTGGATTTGACAGCTCTCAGTCACAGTTAGTGGTTTTGCTGTGCTTTCCTAGTTTTATTTTAGATGGAGTTTCTTCACTCTGTTTTCCATTCTCTTTTTTGTGTTTTAATTGGCTTCAAGAAGAGTGGAGTGAAGTGCCTTTATTTGGCTATTATCTTCAATTAAAGAGAAACTAAATTATTCACTGTTATTAGTATTACGGATTTTTTTTGAAAGAGAGAGAGAGAGACAGCAAATGCGTGAGCAGAGAAGGGGCAGAGGAAGAGAAAGGATCTTAACCGGGCTTCCAGGACCCTGGGATCATGACCTGAACCAAAATCAAGAGTCTGTTGCTCAAACGACTGAGCCACCCAGGTGCCCCAATATTATGGAAATTTTAAAGACAGAACTGTGAATATATTAATGGAAATTATATACTGATAAATGTTGAAAATGTTCCCAAAATATAAATGTAATAATAATATATTTTATAATATAATAATATTTGTTTGTGCTAAATATAATAATAATTAAAATAAGAGCCACCAATATTTATTGAACCCTTACTCTATCCCAGGGATTGTGCTAGGAATCCATAAGGAAAACCTAATTTACTCTTATAACCACTATAAACCAGAGATAACAGTATTAAATTTTACAAATGGAAATACTTGTTCAAGGCTTCACAAGTGATAAATGTTAGAGCTGGGTGTCACACACAGGTTTACCTATCTAAATTATTCACAACCACCATGTCGTAGAGATTATCTTTGGAAGAAAAGAAAACAAATAAATCAATACAAAAGAAACAACAAGATACACCTCAATATTTTATAATATTATTTTCTTTGCTAATTATTCTATTTCCAATAACATCACTGCAAAATATGTTAACTCATCTTATAAATGTACTCATAGAATAAAACAAGCACATATGTCATGGTCACTACTGTATATAATTCTTCACTTACAAAAGCAATATATTGCCTCTATTGTGAGTGGCCTATTTGTTTCAGTTATTTATTTCTTTATATACCAAATCTACACAGGAAATGAAACCCTGGCACTGGTTACTTTACACTAATATGGCCAATACAGACTGATGCAGTTTTCTTTCCATGCCCAAACATCTATTAACATGGAGAAAATCTGGATTATCTGGTACTGAATGTGCAAAAATGGGTTTAGCTTCCTGTGCTGGATGATTGAATGCATCCTTGGATGAGCCTATCAAGGTTTAATTGAACTACAAATCCAATGATAATTGGAATAGAACTCCAGTCCAAAACAGGACGCAAATATTCTAAGCTTTAGTTAATGAACAGAAGCAAATGGAGATTTCTGCTTAAATTTATGGCATCCTTTGACTGTGTCAGTCATTCAAAAAACGCAATATGGCAATATTTGAAATGAATAGTTATGTAACAATAATTAGACAGTACCTACTCTGTGCTCAATAAATGAGACTAGAAAACTAAAATGTAAGATGGGAATATTTTAAAATAACTCAAGTCCTCATCTATATTTTAGGTTCCTCAAGGCTATATATTTTTCTTCATACAATATGAATGCAGTTTTAGGTGTATCGTAGTTACTAAATACATGTTTTATTTGCATGTATAAATGGTTAGTCTTTGGGGTGCCTGGGTGGATCAGTGGGTTGAGCATTGACTTTGGCTCAGGTCATGATCTCGTGGTTTGTGAGTTCGAGCCCCACATCAGGCTCACTGCTGTCAAGAAGAGCCTGCTTTGGATCCTCTGTCCCCCCATCTCTCTGCCCTTCTCCCGCTTACAACTTTTCTCTCAAAAATAAATAAAAACATTAAAAAAACATTTAAATGGCTAGTCCTTGGAAGAAATAGATTAGTAGATGAGGCATAATACATTGCATTCATTATTAAAGTCATTTAATTGATTTAAAAAAAGGTGAGTTTACTGAATAAAAGGATATATACTAGTCAGGACTGCAGTTGCCATTGTCAACATGGTCATCTGGTATATTGAACGAGCTCAGTGGTTTATAATCACCAGAATTAGGTAAAACACATGCAAATTCATTTAACATTGTCTAAACCTCTTACAAGATTTTAAAGCTGTGATGTTTACTTATGAAATGTTTTTGAAAGTTTCATTACTGTGACTATTCACGATTACAAATGTACATAGAACTGAAGATAAAGGTGACTGCGTTAATCAAACTGACACAATTATGGAGAAGAGATTAGTGATTGCTAGGGGTTCGAGATAAGAGAAGAGAGGGAGAGGACTGTGGACTCTAAGCAGTAGCGGGAAGGATCCTTTTGTGGTGGTGGAATAGTTCTGGACCTGATTGTGGTGATAGCGGTAGGAATCTACACATGTAATACACATGTTGTCAATGGCACATGAAATGAAACGGCACATGTTGTATCTCTAGCAATTTTCTGATCTTGATATTGTTCAGTAGTTGCATAAGAAGTAGTCATTGAGAGGGGCGCCTGGGTGGCGCAGTCGGTTAAGCGTCCGACTTCAGCCAGGTCACGATCTCGCGGTCTGTGAGTTCGAGCCCCGCATCAGGCTCTGGGCTGATGGCTCGGAGCCTGGAGCCTGTTTCTGATTCTGTGTCTCCCTCTCTCTCTGCCCCTCCCCCGTTCATGCTCTGTCTCTCTCTGTCCCAAAAATAAATAAAAAAAAAAAAAAAAAAAAAAAAAAAAAAAACGTTGAAAGAAGTAGTCATTGAGAGGAACTGAGTGAATGACACACAGGGCTTCAGTAATTTTACAACTTTTTGTGAATCTATAATCATTGCAAAGTAAAAGTATAAAAAATGATTGAGCAGAGTTAATCTTGACTTGCATAAGAGTTGTGTTTTTTTTTTCTCACCACTTACATTTAAATGTTTTCTACAATTCTAGTTTGAATGATGCTATTTACAAGCTGTACATACTTGGGCTTTTGACAAGCAGTTGCAGGTGGCATATCAACTCATCAAATGCATCATGTACTCTTGTTTTTCAGTGACGAACACATGGCAGTCAATCTGATATTTTTCTTTAGAGGGCAGAATTTCTCAAGTGTTTTGGTCGAAACACTGTTGTGACACTTGCTCGTTTCTACCTTTATTGCAAATATGGTTTTATATATTTCACCAGTACAATAAAAAACATGTGAAATACTGGAGTTTTCCTGATTTTATAGTTCCTCGGGGATTTCAAGTATACTTTGAAACAATATACCCATATTTTGTTATTCACATATTTTTTCCTGTGTTCATGTATATTATACTTAGGTGAATGGTGTAGATCTTCCTGATAATGCATAAAGGATGCTAGAAGACACATGGATGGTATGTAGGTATATGTGTATAAAAGTCAATGAGAAAGGTATTAGAATTCTCCTGCCCTGCCAATTTCTGTCAATGCTAGGAACCTTCCACAGGCAAATATTCCATCTCATTGTTTCAATTTGTATTGCCTTAAAAACTAGAAAAACTGAGCATTTTAATATTTATTTCAATTTGTGTTTCCCATGAACACCTATGAGTTGTCTAGTGATTTGCTTAGTTTTTTCTTCCTAGGTAATGTTCTTTTCCCAGGTGATCCAAGGAACTGCTTCTGTTGATTACACAGAGCTCCTGTGGTATATGTTGTGAAGATCCTTCTTAAAGCATCATCAATAGGACAGGAAACATGGTATATTCAAGGAATTGAAAAAAGAAAAGCGAACTAGGTATGGCTGATGCACAGAGATTAAAGGGAGTATAAGTGAAAAACTGTGAGAGGTATAGAAATACAGAGGCTACATAAAGGATTTTAGTTTTTATCCTAAAGCAAGAAGATGGCAGTGGAATGGTTTATGCTGGGAGTGTGGGTGGGATAAAGTACAGAGATGATGGTCGTGTTGTAATTGAGATTTATTGTAAAAATTCTTTTCTTTTCTTTATTTTTTAAGTTTATTTATTTATTTTGAGAGAAAGCAAGAGTGCACGCACCGCACATAAGGAGTAGAGGGGCAGAGAAAGAGAGAGAAAGACAGAGAGACACAGAGAGGATCCCAAGCAGGCTCTGTGCCATAGGCATGGTGCCCAATGCGGGGATCAACCTCAGGAACTATGACATCATGACCTGAGCCAACATCAAGAGTCAGTCGCTTAACCGACTGAGCCATCCAGGTGCCCCTGTAAAAATTCTTTTCAAATAATATATCTAAAACTCTTAGCAGAGAGAACGGTACATAGTTCCAGATATTTAACAAACATCCAAATTCATCATTAATATGAATATATTTATCACTGTTAACATTTCTGTCAGGGGGAGACTCTGAAGTCTGGTGAGGCTGAATGATGATTCCAATGCGATAGCTATAAAGAATCACAGATAGCTGTTTCTAAGCTAAATCTCATTCTCATTCTGATATCCAGAGTGTGACTATGTCTACAGCAAGCAATGTGTGAGCTCACAACACAAATCTAGCCAGGGGAGTGATTCTTTTACAGACCAAAACATTAAGAATATTAAAAACAAAAATTCAATCACTCATTGGGTCACTCTCATGGGAGTCCTCCCAAGTGCATGTGATTAATGCATTGGAGGCCAAAAGACTTGGTTACAATAGCACTTACACAGAATAGGTTTTGGAAAACAATACTATCCTCATTATAGAGTTAGTCTGCCAGAATTTACAAGTGCCATTTTTCAAAATTAAATAATCTACAAGCTTCATGTTCACAAACATGCACATACTCTGTGAGCCCTCAATAAATACTAACTGACTGACTGACAGATAAACAGCCTCATAAACAGATAAACACTTCTAAGTGAACTGTCGCCATATATTTAAAGAGGCAGTATCAGATCTACGTGTATCAGCTGGAGATTAAGTATATGAGAAATGTAGCAAAAATACAAAAGTGGAAATATCTATTTAAATTGTGAGTTCCTTGAATAGCAAATGAAGTCTAGCATTTATTAAATTATCCCAAATGAAAGTTTTATAAAGTAACTTCATTCAACAGAATAGGGACTCTTAAGAGATTATAAACAAATCCATCTTTGTAACTTCAAATCTGTAGGCTGCTTCTTGATTAATTTGTAAATAATGGAGACTTTGGTCTTGTGTATTTCTTGTGTGATATGTGTGACATCTCTTGAGAAGGAGAGATATAAGGAAACAACCAAGACAACATTAAAGATCAAGAAGTGGAAATTTGATTACACCCTCTTCTCTCAGGTTTTATTATACTGAAGTCTTATTAAATATCCTTACCTATATCAATGAGCATATCCCTACTAATTTAACTGAAATGTAGCAACAATTGGGCTAACAATCTTGAGTTCAAAACTTGCTTACTTTATGAACTTAGGCAAGATCTAACCTTCCTGAGTTTAAAATCATTTTATCTCAACAATGGGAACAATTCATTTCACCATTTATTTTAACAAACTATTTTTTAAAATATGTATAATATCTGGCACAGTGCTGGACATTTCATGGGAATGAAGTGAGTCTTATTTGCTGATATTATTTATTAATTAATAATAACAGTGACAATTTCCCCAGTAACAAATCTCCATTTAAGCATTCTCTCTCTCTTGATAATGAGACTGTGGTGGGGAGTTCTGTTGCAGTAGCTGAGTTTACAGGGTGACAGAATAGAATAGCCTTTGTAGGATAGGACAAGTTGGATTAAAGGAGGGTCTTGCTCTCTGGGTTGGCATAGCCAGGATGTTTGAAGTGTGTTAGTTACCCTGGCCAGATCCAAAAGAGAAAGTGAAGACCACACAACTACCACGTGCTTCCCTTATGAGGAAGAAAAAGGGAGTAAATGACTTTCAGTAAGAGTTAAGGGGAAATCCAAACCCTGGATTGAAGACATAATTCTCCAGCCTATTACGTTAAAGGTCAAAGAAAAGGATTTTGTGTTTCTTATCTGTTTTGTTTTGAGAACTTGGAGGCCCCATTCCTTCCAGTTGTGTTACATGTAGATTTCAGTCATGCCTGAGACTAACTAAAGATGTTTCAGTGGTCACAATCGCTCCGTGGACGACTGCATTTTCTATGGAGGTTAGAGACTGCTTGTAAGAAGGACAATAAAAATACAGCGATGTATTTTAAAGGTTGATCCAAGTGCTACAATTTGTGACTACTGTATTAATAGGGTATTAATGAATACTGCTAATGGGGAGGAAAGTGACTCATAAATGTTGAAAATTATGCTCTTTTTATATTCGTTTCCTCACTTGCCTTCTTTCACTACAAATGGGACTAAGCTTAAATGGAAGGTATAGACTGAGTGTTGTGCTTTGGCATTATATTTGCCTTCTAAAACTACTTCAAATGTTTTCTTCTTAAAATCCTTAATCATCCCAAAAGAGGCTATTTTTAGGCCAAATTTAGTTGAGAAAGTTGGTGTTTAGACTAGACAAAAGCAACACCCTAATATTAAATAACAGGTAAGAGGTAGAATATGAAACTAGTAATTTTTAAAATTTGGGAAGACATACCATGTTTCTGATTGAAAAGCATAAATATTACAAGGATGTAAAATGATCCCTATATAATACACATCTAATAAAATTGCAATCAGAATTCCAGCTCGTTTGAGCTGATCAAAATAAATAATATGTGGAACAGTAAGAGCATAAGAAAAATTCCCAAGACATTTTGAGAAAGAAGAATATTAGGGAAGAACTCCCCCATCAGTTAATAAAACATTATAAACCTGGAGACATAATCAAGGACAGTGGCAGAAAAATAGGTGAGTAAACAAAATGGTCCTGGACGTAATCAAACTGCTTTATAAAATAACACGCAAAAAGAAACTCAGGACTGCATACCTCAACCTATCTCTATCTTTGCCTCTATTTGTAACGAAATTACTACTATCACACTCCTCTCTCTCTCTCCATCTGCCAAAAACAGAACACACACATACTTTCTCTCCCTCCTCATTGATCTGCCCATTATCTATCTAGTTATTTATCTGTCATCATCCATCTACCATTTATTTATCTATCTTCTCTATCTATATCTATGTACAGATAGGGAGTAGGGAAGAACATTTTATCCAAGATAAATATATTGGAAAAGACTGAGAGATGTGATTACGAAAAATATTTTCAAAGTTCTCAAAGAAAACATTTTCAACAACAGAATCAAAAGGCAAATGATATGATCAAAAATGTTTCTAACAATGTGCTAATGGGTTATTCCTAATACACAAAGAGCTTTTATTAATGAATAAGAAAATAAGCCAAGCAGCTCAATTGTAAGCTGTATAAAGAAAACAGCTAGGCAAACCAAACTCTATATGAAATGTTACCTGGGCAGTCCTGTCTGTTATTCACTAAGATACCATCTGAACTTCTGTCAAAAGTTAAGTAGTCACAATTCTATCTCCTTGCCCACATGTTTCTTTTTGTTTCTCTTCTTAATCCATAACCAGAGAATTCAGTACTCTGAATATGTTCTTCCCTAAAATTCCTTCATCCTCCAAAATTTGTAGACTTTCAATTAAAATTGGAAGTTGATTATAACTACTACTATCAGCTAGAAATTAATTTTTAAGAATACACACTAAGGTGAGAGAAGTCTTATGCCTTCTAAGGTGCCTGCATTTGCACAAGTAAATGACACAAATGTTATTGATCCTATTTTATAGACTCAAGAGGCAGAAAGATTCTACTGATTGCTTATGCTACATTCAGGAGGGAGCTACATTGAAAAGTAGAATGAAAATTGAGGGATAACTATCTTCTAAAGAGGTTAATCTTCATTTTCAGAGCTATAGCATAAATACTCAATATAAAATACTCGAGACTGTCTTTTTAAAACGTGCAAAAATTGCAAGAGAGATTTGTGTCACACACTGGATTGACTTTAAACTGTGACCCAGAGGAAAACCTTCATAACAGTGATATCTGATATTGCGGATGATAATAAAGTCAGAAGAACAGTAAATAATAAAGAACTATGCAGTCAGATACAGAAGCTGGATCACTTAAGTACCGGGGCTAAAAGATGGCAAATGCCAGAAATCAATGCAGATAAATGGAGAATACTACATCTTGAGAAGAAAAAGCATCAATGTCTACAAAAGTAAAGGAAACAAAGCAACTCTGACTGGCGTGAGGTGAAATCAGGAGGCTATAGACGCTGGAGAGGATGTGGAGAAACGGGAACCCTCTTGCACTGTTGGTGGGAATGAAAACTGGTGCAGCCACTCTGGAAAACAGTGTGGAGGGTCCTCAAAAAATTAAAAACAGATCTACCCTTTGACTCAGCAGTAGCACTGCTAGGAATTTACCCAAGGGATACAGGAGTACTGATGCATAGGGGCACTTGTACCCCAGTGTTTATAGCAGCACTCTCAACAATAGCCAAATTGTGGAAAGAGCCTAAATGTCCATCAACTGATGAATGGATAAAGAAATTGTGGTTTATATACACAATGGAGTACTACATGGCAATGAGAAAGAATGAAATATGGCCCTTTGTAGCAACGTGGATGGAACTGGAGAGTGTTATGCTAAGTGAAATAAACCATACAGAGAAAGACAGATACCATATGTTTTCACTCTTATGTGGATCCTGAGAAACTTAACAGAAACCCATGGGGGAGGGGAAGGAAAAAAAAAAGAGGTTAGAGTAGGAGAGAGCCAAAACATAAGAAACTCTTAAAAACTGAGAACAAACGAGGGTTGAAGGGGGGTGGGAGGGAGGGGAGGGTGGGTGATGGGTATTGAAGAGGGCATCTTTTTGGGACAAGCACTGGGTGTTGTATGGAAACCAATTTGACAATAAATTTCATATATTGGAAAAAAAAAAAGAAGCAAAGCAAAGCAAAACAAACAAGAAACACTGCAGCTTATTTCCTGAAGCACAGATTTGGGAGTTCTATGGAATATTCTCCACAGCTAGCACTACATTGTATACATAGCCAATGGTGAAAGAAGAAAAGACTGACACACTTCCCCTGAAATACAATATAAATCACAGGGAAATGGGAAGATTTTCAGACACTCTCAAAGAAAGTAAAGGAATCTTGGAGTACATGACTGGTATTATTAGCCAGATCTACAGACTGTAAGACAGAATGGTAGACAGGGCATCAGAGACCCAATTTTAATAGCATTAGAAGTTAGAATTGAACTTTCTTCCACATTTTTGTCAAAATAGCTTTATGAATTCCTCATAGGCCGTAAACTAAATATCATTTTAAGATTTTGAATATCTGTCAATAACTTTGTTATTAAAAGGAATCAGTACTTTTACATGAAACCAATCTTCTAACCCAATATATACCTCTCCAAATACTGAACTGAAAGGTGTACAAACCTTTATCTACTTTAGAAAAACATTTTTGAAAATCATTCCTGTTGACAAATGCTCATTTCTTTGTTCCCTGGCTGCCTCTTGTCTCCACTTCCCTCTTTTTCTCTTCTTTCCAAATAGCAGTTGTTTTCTTTTTCCTAACTTTCCATTACTGCTATATTTCAGTATCTTTTAGAAGGTCTTAAACACATATTTACATTAGTTTTTCTTCCCTCGAGTATTAAATTCTTTGGTATCTTTGCCACAATGGACATATAATTAATTTAACATTTTGGTAACTGCAAAATAAATTTCACAAGATCAATAACCTGTGATAGTCTTAAAAATTCTGGTGTGCTTACTGTGGGCCAGGCATTATATTAAGCGCTTAATTTTTATGTTTATTACAATTCTGTGAGCTAAGTCCTATAATTGCCCCCTCCCCCCCTTTCAAGGAGGAAACTGACATTCAGAAACATGAAGGTCCCAAGGCTAGTAAGAAGCAGAGGTGAGGTTCCTGAAGGGAAAAGTGTCTGAATCTAGGTTACCACTTACACCCTACCATGTCACTGCTCTATAGGTCCTGGGACCAATACACTCAGCTCTTGTGGGGACACCACATTGATTCATGGTTTCCAAACAATTCAAGGCGTTTAGAAATATAACATTACATTCTGTAATCTCATGGCGGGTGAGGAACTGTGTCAAGCCCTGAGAGAGAGAGAGAGAGAGAGACTTTCATCTCTCTGCTTCATTCTTCTCATTTCCTTATACTTGTTAGTAAAATCTAATGAAAATCTATGAAATATTTAGTGAACAACTTGGCTTTACAAGGAGTATGTGCAGCCTGCTGGTTTCATAGATTTTCCAGACTATCATATAATTATTTTAGTTTATTTACTTTTTTTTATTCCAGGGATAAAGTGAGTAAATTAAATCCCAGCCCTCATCTTTGTTTCTAGGTTGAGATCAGAGCAAGCATACCTTCAGGTTTTGCTCATCAGAAAAGACATCCAACTTCATTTCAATAGTCAACTGAGCAACTCTCAAAGATACCTTGCCATTAGAAGGAGAAGTAAGAAAGAGTGTCAAATTACTAAAGACATGACATCCTAATTAAAGGAGCCCTGTGTAGAATGCCAGAGAGGGTTCAGGCAGAGCCAAAGTGATTGTGAAATCTTGTCTCTCCAAACGTCAATATCCCCAAAGCTGGTTCTTTAATTAGAATCTTCTTTTATTTTGTCTAAGCTCAAGACATGAAAACTCACTGCAGTCACCCTGCTTGGAAACGGAGTTGCTTAGAACAAAAAGATGTGTCCCGGAAAGAGAAAGTCAGGGTTATAACCGGCGAGACATATAAATATGTATATGGACTATCATTTTCTTGTAACAAATGGTAAACAGCTATGCCAGTGACAGTGAGAGAGTCACGTGGAGGGTCTGCTTTATCACCTCCCTCTGACTGTTTCCCAGGCAGCGCTCTCTCCCGTCCTAAACCCGGGGCCGTCATTAGTCCCCGCGCATGGAAGCAGTGAATGTGTCTCTTAAAGTAAATCATTGGAGGATTTTTATAATCTCAAATAAAATTTTCTAATATTTTTTTCTAAGTTTTCCAGGTTTAAGGTTTTAATCTTTTATTATTTATTGTGCAGCAGTTTTGAAGAGCGTGGTGAGAAGTCCTGGATAAATAGTTGGATGGCAAGATCAGTGCCGTGCGATGCTCTATTAAAAACTAATGAGTTCTTTCTTTTTCATATTACCACTGTTCTATCTTCTGGTACTTAAAAATTAATAGCATGTGGGCTTAGAAACCTTTGGCTGTCGATCAGAAAAATTGCTGATAAATATATTTTAGAGATTGCACAGGCAAGAAAGTCTGCATATAAATTTTCTCTTCAATCACCAGGAAGACCATAGGCATCCATTTCAACTGAACATATTTTCCAGTGTTTTCTTTCTTTCTTTCTTTCTTTCTTTCTTTCTTTCTTTCTTTTTATGATATCAGGACAAGGAAAATTACATATCAAAAAATGTATTTCGAACTTCAACTTTGAAAATTAATAGGAAAAGATGTTGGTAAGACAAACAGTTATGGAATAAAGGTAAATATTTCTTACTTCCTACCTATCAGGGTTTGAAAAATTAACAAATCGTCACAAATCATTTTTTGTAGAAATAATGAGAATAAATTCAATAAGGGGAAAAGTACCTTCTTCTTACTTTTTTTTGAAAGTCTTGAGTGTCTGTATTTATTTCTGGTATTAAACAGAATTGATTTGCATCTACCAGTGAAATCTTACATATGGATTCAGTTAGAAAATTAGGACCTGAAAGGGTCTGACCTTTATCTAATGAGGAAAAAATAAAAAGCAGACACACTGAGAATCAGTACAAAATGTGAAGTCATAATGACACGGACTCTGAATATTATTCATGTGTATTTATACATTTGTGAGTTCAACATACACAGGAAGAAAGGCAGGAAGGCAGCAATAAGGGATGGCAGGTAGAAAGGAGAAGAGGAATGATTGAAAAAACATGAAGGAAGGACAAAAAATGATGAAGACGAATGATTACTGGTTGAGCGTGTGATGAGAACTGAATCCAGTATAAAAGGGTTCTAAGTCTTATGCTGCTCCTGTAACACAATTCTAGCTGTATTTTTTCCCCTCAGTTTTGCAACAAAATATCACATCTATCCCTTCAAGAGAAGTATTAACCTTCCTTCTCTTAGACTATGATTTTGAAAAGGCTCTCCTCTAATTTTGGATTATGTATGCCATTTGGACCTTCAGTTTATTTGCGGCAGCAAGCACTCTGATGAGTGTACTGTTTGTCCTATAATTGCTATCTTCCAGCAAGCGTTTTGTTCCATTATGATCTCCTAGAACATTTTATTCTCGAAAAGACGTGGCACAGGCTGATTCTTCATTCTAAAGATGCTCCTTGAACTTCTCCAGATTGTAAAATATTTTAAATTATCTTTTGAATAGTAAAAAGTGGGGGGGGGGGGGGGAGGAATGATTGAAACTGGGATCCATGTTTAAATTCATATTGAATATTTCAATTTTTATTTTGAAAATGAGAGTGTGTTATAGAATAGAGCCGGACACAGCTCATTCATGATGTGCATTAATAATACAAATAGGTAAGTGGAAACAAATTCAGTTGTAGACACATACAGTAATTCTGAGTACTTTTTAGTAAATATATATACATATATATTGCTTTCCTTAGGCAGGTTTCATCATGAATGCAGTACTGCTATTTTTTTAATATCTTTTAAATAATTTTTGTAATGTTTATTTATTTTTTAGAGAGAGGGAGAGACAGAGTGCAAGTGGGGGAGGAGCAGAGAGAGAGAGGGAGACATAGAATCTGAAGCAGACTCCAGGCTCTGAGCTGTCAGCACACAGCCCTACGTGGGGCTCAAACTCACCAACTGTGAGATCATGACCTGAACCCAACTGGGACACTTAACCGACTGAGCCACCTAGGCACCCCTACTGCTGGTTCTTAATAAAGACTATCAGGGTTTGTTTTTTTTATAAGTAAAGAATAATGACTTTATCTGTTTTATGAATGTTATATTGTTGTCTACAAGCTATCTTTGTGATGTTTAAAAATGAGCAATGAGTGATTAGGAGAATATGCATTTTATTTTAAGCATGTTTAAGTAGTTTAAATTCTCATTAACATCGTATCAAGGCCCATGTGGAAATATCTTGTAAGAATTTACTACAGAAAGAACTGTTTAAAATGTTTACATACTTGTAAAACATGATCTGAGGTGACACACAGAGTAACAGGATGGTTATAAATAAAGTTAGAGAGGTCAGAAAACATAGTCTTCAACAAAATGTGGTTGACGAAAAAAATTATAACAGGAACATATGACAAGGCACTACGATTTAGATTTAAATACAGCTCTGGGCTTCCAGATTGCCAAGTCAAATAAGAGTACAGTTTCCATTAAATGACAAAAGAAAACATACCAAATCATCTGACAAGAAAAGGTATAGTATCACTATGCAAATAATATGTAAAATAATTCTGCTAGGAAGAAGCCAATTCTTTTCTTCTTCCTTTTTCTTTTTTTCTCTTCTTTTCTTTTCTTTCTTTTCTTTCCCTCCTTTTCCTTTCCTTTTCTCTTTTTTTTTTTTTTTTTTTTTGGAAGAAGCCAATTCTTAAGACACAGGTTATAGATGGACTTATGCGATTATATAGATTGAAATTTCTGAGATGTTTTTGAGAGGAGGAGAGATCATTACTTCCCATGACTACTGACTTTTCACATCCATGTACAAGCCCACATCACAATCTCACATACGGTAGAGTGAATGGCACCTCTCACACTTCTAAGGTGTCTGCCTGAAATGAACTCCTCCCCTGATACATTTAAGGAACTCCTACTTACCCTGTAAGCCTTACCACCGACTTTATTTCTGAATGGAAGCTTTCTCCAAGCATCTAAGCTTGCTCAAAGCACGCTGTTACGGCACTTTTCATTCTGTGTTGTCATAGTTGATTTACTTCTCCCCACTAGACTATAAACTTCCTGAAAGCATGGAATCTCGTAGTTAATGTTTTACTCCTAGTCTCTAACATGGTCTTTGACACCTAGTAGATGTTCAATAAATCTTTGGTGAATGGGTGGTTGGATGAATGGATGAATGAGTGAATTTAGGGCCATGCTGAGAGTCTTGTTACCAGCGGGTTTGGGGTGAGGCAGAGAAGTGAGAAGTGAAGAGAGAAAAAGACTGTACCACATGTAGAGGGGGCTTGCGTGTCTCAGCTCTGAGCTCAGATTTCACCTCCTTCCTGGAGCAGCTTCCCAGACATTAAAAAGTCAGCATGGATATTGATTCTTAGGAGTGGAATTCAGTGAAGGATGAGGAAAATTTTTATTTAATCACATTCCCAGAGCTCAAGCTGTGGTACTCCAGGGCTGATGGAGAGAACCAGAGAAAATCTTGATACAATTCTATTCTATGAAATGGATTTTTCATGCATTCATTTTAAAGAGTGTCTTTATCATACTTGCCTTTGAGGAAGGCAATTTATATTTAGCAAGAACTGCTATTAATTAGTATTCATGGGCATAGCCTTTCTTTCTGTTTGTTCCGATGTTCCAAAATTGCAAGGAAAAAAATGCCTGCCATTTAATTATATTAAATCAGATATGTGAACAACAGAATTCTGGCGTCAAGGACTGTATTAGCAAATTGTGCCAATTAGAAACACACAGCAAGTACTATGCACTTTCCTTTTGCATTAGTGGCTTTTAAATCATATAGTGGCATAGTAACAAATACAGCTAGCATGGTGTGACTGTCACATTTTCCACACATTCATTTTTAGCTACTTTGCCTTTTAAAGAAAACATACAGTATGCTGTAGGCCTACACATAAAATGCTTCCCAGAATATAAGAGATAATTATATGCTTAAGGAATAATATGCAAACATTCTTCCTCAGATAATTATGAACACTTATTTTTCCACATGGGAAGCCAGCCAAGGAGTAAGACATACTGCACTTCGGGAAGTCATCCATTTTTAATACATGAAGCAGCGCCCTCTCAGATACTACAAAAAGAAAGTTATCAAATTTCCTGTGATCAAATGAACAGCCAAAAGTAAAAAGAAATTCTAAAATGACAATTAACATTCATCACACAGTGCCCTGCTAAATAAAAAACAATCATATGAAGCAACAGAATCTGCTGTAACAATAAATGTTGGCAGCCATCAAAAAAATTTGAATTTTAATAGATTCTGAAGATATTTATGTTTATCTATCTTCCTTCTTAAATATATATTTAAAGAGATGGTTGATATGGCTCAATCAAAATTTACTATCTGGCTCTTTTTCTATTAGTTCCATTTATTCTTTATTTCAAATTCCGTTTAGTTTTTTGCCTTTTCTGGGCTTAGCTTAATTGGGCTTTTTTATGATTTCACTTTATCTTTTTTACTGACTTATTATTACATATTGATAAAAATAAGGAGTTGTCCTAGGAATTCTACTATATAGGTGTGTGTGTGTGTGTACATGTCTGAGTTTATGTTCAAATAACATTACAGCATCTCACATGTAGTTAGGATCTTACAATAATGTATTTCCAATTCCTTCTCATCTTTTGTCATACTGTGCTGTGTATTTAACTTTCAAACATGCTACAAACACACAATACACTGTTACCATTTTTTGTTCTGGTCAGTTATCATTGAAAAGTTAAAATTATGAAAAACATAAATTAACTTACCTTAATTTATTCCATTTCCAATGCTCTTCATATCTTGTGTAAATCTAAATTTCTTATATTCTTTCTGCCTGAGGATCTTCCTTGAACATTTCTTTTCCAGATAGTCTGCTAGCAACTTTTTGTTTGTTTAAGAAAATATTGGGGCGCCTGGGTGGCTCAGTCAGTTAAGCGGCCGACTTCAGCTGGGGTCATGATCTCGCGGTCCATGAGTTCAAGCCCCGCGTCAGGCACTGTACTGACAGCTCAGAGCCTGGAGCCTGTTTTAGATTCTGTGTCTCCCTCTCTCTGACCCTCCCCCATTCATGCTCTGTCTCTCTCTGTCTCAAAAATAAATAAACATTAAAAAAAAATAAAAAAAAAGAAAATATTTATTTCTCCTTAATATGTGGATGATATTTTACTGGGGATAGAATTCTAGATTGACAGTCTTTCTTTTTCTTCCAGTACTTGAAAGATATCACTTGACTGTATATTACCTTGCATGGTTTCTGATGAGAAGTCTACTGTGGTTCTTGTTGTTTCTCTGTAAGTGCTGTGTCTTTTCCCCCTGATTTCAAGATTGAATTTGTCTTTGGATTTTAGCATTTTGAATATGACATGCATAGGTGTTCCCTTTGTCCTCCCCAATCCCATGCTTTTCTGAGCTTCCTAACTCTGTAGTTTGGTGTTTTGTCATTGATTTTGGAAAACTGTCAGTGATTATTTCTTTTTCCAAGTAATACTTGAGCTCACTTGCTCTCTTCTCCTTCCAGGATTCTAATTATTCCTATGTTAGGTCGGCTGATATCATCCCACAGCTCACGGATGCTCCTTCTTTTTTTACTTTTTCTCTCTTTGTGTTTCAAGTTGGGCACTTTTTATTGACTTATCTGTGCTTTCATGGATCCTTTCCTTGCTTGTGTAAAATGTGCTGAGTCTGTTGAAGGTAGTTTTCATCTATGTTCTTATGTTTTATATTTCTAGCATTTCCATTTGATTTTTATAGTTTCTATGTCTGTGATGAAAATATCTTTCTGATCTTAATGTGGTCTACCTTTTCACTAAGAGCCTTTAACATATTAATTATAGTTATCTTAAATTCTTTGGTATTTCCAACATCCGTGTCATATCTGAGTGTGATTCTGATGATTGCTTTGTCTTTTCAAAATTTTGCTTTTTGCATCATAATGTTCTTTGTAATTTTTGGTTAAAAGCTAGACATACTGTATAGAACTCTAGATACTGAGGTAAATATTTTTTTAATATGTGGATATGTATGTATATTCTTATCCTTATACTAGGCCTTTAGCGTGGAGAATTGTGGTGATATGCTCAGGAGTTACACCAGGTTTGCAGTTTGTTGCACAGTCTTTGAATTCTTCCACTTACAGGGTGTGGAGTATTCCAGAGTTTTGTTTCTCAATATTCTCTCCCCAGAGAGAATGTAACCCTCCAGCTGCATCCCATTGTTATAACTACCAGATGCTGTTGGCACAGTAGTGGGAGGTGGGGAAAGGGGAAATGATCTCTGATGTTCTGATTAAGACTTATCCTTATGCAGGGTGAATCTGGATCTCAGAGTGGTGTGGCCTGAACAAGAGCTCCTTCCCTGCCTTGCTCCAGCTAGAGTGTTTTGCTTAGTTGCATGTTTCTGCCCCTTTCCCAGAAGTAGAACTTTATTTTCCCCCTGTTTCTTTTCTATAGCTTGAATGGATTTCCAACAGTGCCTTAAGAATGGTTTTGTGGTTCTTATCCCTACAGAGTATCTTCCTAATAGAGGAGTTAGGGGAGATGGGTTTGGGTGGAGTTTTGGCAGTGGCTGCTGTTGCCTCCCCACAACAGTTGTAATGACAGAAATTTTCTCAGGATTCTACACAGTCTTGTCTGTGAGTACCCAGTGTGATTCATGGAAGAAAAATATGTTAGAGGAGGAAGACCTTTCTATGTATACAACTATAAGTGACTTAATACTCTTCCATCAATATACATTTGGCCTGTAGTAATTCACTGAAAAAATTTAGTCAACTCGTATTACTGGCTTATATGGCATTTGGTGGCATTTGAGCCAAGTACACAAATGTTTGGTTCTTTTTTATGAATGAACCTTCTGCCCTGAAGTAAACGTTGTCTGATAGATTCAAGAAAAAAATCATTAATATGCAATTTTGTTTTTTCTTTTTTTTTCTCTTTTTTTTATTGTGAGGGTGAAATTAATTATCTTTACTGCTCTCTATATCGCTGGAATGAAACAAGAAGTTTATGAATGTTTTTAGTTTATCCATTATAGTGGTGATACAGTGGCATCCTATTGAGCTTTTCAGTTGTGTTTTTCTGATGATGAATGATATCGATCATCTTTTCATGTGGTTGTCAGCTATTTGCATACATGTCGTGCAGTTGAAAGAACATTATGTCCAAGTTTTTTTGCACATTGCTTAATTGGGTTGTCTATTTATTATTGATTTGTAAGAGCTCATTACATATTTTGGATAGAAGTCCTTTGCATATAAATTCATTGCAAATATTTTCTCCCTGGATGTGGCTTCCCTTTTTATTTTTTGTGTCTTTTAATAAAGAAAATTTTTTTTATTTATGTGAAGTTCAATGTATCAATTTTTTATAGTTCTTATTTTGCATTTCCTTTAAAAAAACTATTGCCTATTCCTTTAAACAAAAAATTCTCATTTTTTTTCTTGTGGGGGATTCATGATTTTAGATTTCGTGTTTTCAAGCCTGTGATCCATCTCAAATTAATTTTTGCATGTAGTGCAATGTAGGAGTCAAGATTCAGCTTTTTTCCTTCAGTATTTATGTAGTTGTTTCTAGCATCATTGGTTGGAAAGTGTATTCCTTTTCCCATTGAATTATGTTGATCCCTTTGTTGAAAATCAGTTGGTCACATATGTGTGTGCCTATACTCCATATTCCTTCCATGAATATATTTGTCCATCCTTAAGCCAGTACAACCAAATATGATTACTACAGCTTAATTGTATATCTTTGTTCTTCTTTAATGGTGTATTGAAGTTGGATGGTGTATAATTTTGTGGTGAGAAGGTTCTGGAATTGAATTCATAAGACTCAGAGTCTTATATCTGTTTCAATTTCACTATCTAAGAAATGAAATCAAGACTGAAAACGTCTAAGCTCTTCTACCTTCTCTTTTTCTATCTTTTCTTTATTTTCATTTTACCTTTTATTTACTTAAAATTAAAAACATAGTATCCACCTTGCCTACACATCATGTAAAAATGTTTTGAAACATCAATGCTCTACATAGAGTAACAAAGAATTTTATATTTACATTATGTGAAAAGTCGTATGTACCTCTTTAGAAGCTTCATATTTTTTTTTATTCTTGATTTTGACTTAAAGACAAGGAGAGCGAGGGACACAAAGCCATAGCAGAATGACTGTACTGTTGTATTTCAATTAAAATGGGGCCTCTTTTCTTCTCGTCACCCAATACCTCTATCTATAGTCAGGCAAAAACCCAATTAGTTATTAATTGATGTGCATTAAAATTCATTAACTCTGCATGTGAGGCCTGGGCTATAATTAACTGTCTTTCTTACCTTTTGTTCTGAAATCTCTAGGTAAAAGATCCCATTGCTAATAAGAAGGAGGGAAACAGTTTTGCTGCCTATAGTTAGTTAGAAGTAAGGTCTTCAGAAAGCTGGGGTCTGAGTGCCCCAAATGTCTCATCATAATCAAGCAACATTGTGTATTTTCTTATGTGAAATTTATCTTTGACATATTTGAAAAGGGAAAAAAATGTGGAATAGTTTACAACATTTTGATTTTATGATAGGCACACTTTAAGTTATACTTTGTATATGTCTTCGGCCAAAATTCATATTCAAACATAAGATCCAATGAAATATCCACTGAATGTGCAGTTTCTCCTAAATACCTTGAAAATAATAAATTTTAAACTAAATGTATTGAAATAACTGTACATTTTCTTAAAGATCCTTACAAATGCACGATAGACAAAGTAAGTTATCTCAGACTCAATTGAAGTAAGTGTTTTCCTAAATAGCTTGCATTCTAGGTTGACAGTATGCTATTTAGGCAGATTTACAGTAAGAGTTGTATTGGAGTTGGTATCTGTAATCGACAAAAATAACAAAAAGTAACTATTATTCCTTAGGATCCCAAGTTCCTTAAAACTTGAGTATGAGGAGAATTACACACATATTTTGAGTGAAGACCACTAACACACTTTTCAGTGGAATCCATCCATGGGTAGAGTCAAAAGAAAGAAAATCATGTGAAATGAGAAATAAAGAAAACTTAAAATTTGTAAGATTTAGAAAAAACCATTAAGAACTTTTAATGTCTCCACTTCTTCACTCTTTAAATTGGACAAGTGAAGCCCTATGATTCAAATGACTTTCCCAAAGCCGTAACTCCAGTAAGTGCTAGAACTATAGGACAAACTCGCTTCCTACCTAGTTCATAAATAGTTATCTCTAGGACATAATGAACTTAACTTTGAATTCATGCTTGAATGTAAAAAATCATTCCTCATTTTTATATTAATCTGGATATACTGCAGATGGCTCATGCTCCCAGAAGGTAATAACTATATGTGACATATTTAGCTGATATTTATTTTAGTACTTTTATGTTCTAGGTAAATATTATATACTCTTCTAGGTATTTAGAGCTATTAAATCATTTAACCCTTAGATGAAGACTGTGAGAAAGGTCCTATCATTATCATCTCCATTTCAGAGATGAAAACACTGGAATTCGGAGAGATTAAGTAAACTGCCCCAAATCCCATAGCTAGAAAGTGGTCTGTGGTTGAAAAAAGCCTATGCTCCTAACCTCTGCATATGAATGTTTACATATCATAAAGGCCTATTGTGATTAAATAATATGCACAAGTCTAATTTTATAATATCATCATTATTTGGAAATTTCTCAGAATTTTAAAAATATTTTCAAATAATTACCTATTGAATTATAAATTAGACAATTTGCTTATAAGGTCTTGATGTTTTATTTAAAAAAAAATTTTAATGTTTACTCATTTTCGAGAGAGACAGAGAGAGAGAGCAGGGGAGGAGGAGAGAAAGAGGGAGACACAGAATCTGAAGCAGGCTCTGAGCTGTCAGCACAGAGCCTGATGCAGGGCTTGAACCCACAAACTGTGAGATCATGACTTGAGCTGAAGTCAGACGCTTAACCAACTGAGCCACCCAGGAGCCCCAGTCTTGTTGCTTTAGATTCTCAGTAGTGCTGAAGCGAGCAATGGTTGAAGAACAAGATTCTGTTTCATTACATACATATTTAAAATGTTGAGAAATTATTGAATAAGATGTATTCTGATTCTTTTCGGTCTCTTTTCTGACTCCTTCTTCCTTCAATGTCCATTGCCTCAAAACTAGGTCCTCAGCCACTCTCCTCTTTCTACATTCACTACGTGTTTCCATTAAGTAATTGGGCTTTTATTCCATGTATATGTTCATGGCAATTCAATTTCTTTAGCCATGACCACCGAGTTCCAAATTTAAATATTTGTTGAGTTGCCTTTTGAAATCTCCAGATGAATTAATAACTATCTTTAATTTAATATAACCTAAATAAAACTCTGTAATCCCTTTTGCCCTCAAACACAATCAGAAAACAAAAACAAAAAGAAAACTTACTTTTAGGAAAACAAAAACAAAAATAAACTATTGAGACTACACCAAAATAAAAAGCTTTTGTAGAGTGAAGGAAACCATCAACAAAATGAAAAAGCAACGTCACGAATGAGAGAAGATATTTATAAATGATATATCTGATAAGGGGTTAATATCCAAAATATATAACAGACTTATACAACCCAACACCAAAAAAAAAAAAAAAAAAAAACCCGTAAATAATCCGCTTAAAAAATGGGCAGAGGACTTGAATAGACATTTTTCCAAAGAAGACATGCAAATGACTAACAGACACAAGAAAAGATGCTCAACATCACTAATCATTAGGAAAATGTAAATCAAACCACACTGAAATACTACTTTATACCTGTCAGAATGGCTGGTATTGAAAACACAAGAAATAACAAGTGTTGATGAGGATGTGGAGAATAGGTAACCCTTGTGCACTGTTGGTGGGAACATAAATTTGTGCAATCACTGTGGAAAACAGTATGGAGTTTCCTCAAAAAGTTAAAAATAGAAAAAACATACAATCTAGTAATTCCACTCCTATTTACCCAAAGAAAATGAAACCACTAACTCAAAAAGATATGCCCCCCCATGTTTATTACTGAATTATTCAGAATAGCTAAGATATAAATCAATTCAAGTGTTCATTGACAGATGAATGGTTAAAGATGTGGTATATATATATATATATACACAGTGGAATATTAGTCAGTCATAAAGACCATGCCATTTGCAACAACATAGGTGGACTTTGAAGGTATTAATGCTAAGTGAAATAAGTCAGACGTATAAAGACAAATAGCATATGATTTCCCTTATGTGTAGAATCTAGGAAACAAAACAAATGAACAAACAAACAGAATCATAAATAGAACAAACTGGTGGTTGCCAGAGGGGAGAGAATTGAGAGTATGGGCAAAATAAATGATAGGGGTTAGGAGGCATAAAAGTCCAGTTATAAAATACATAAGTCACAGAGTGGGAAAGTAGAGCATAGGGAATATTATCAATAATTTTGTAATAACTTCTGTGGAAACATATGGCAATCACTTATTGTTGTGAGCATAGCATCACATATAGAATTGTTGTACACCTGAAACTAATGTAACATTGTGTGTCAACTAACTTCAATAAACGAAACAAAACTTACTCTTAGTTCCATGTTTTCCATATTAATTAATACCACCCCATCCATCTAGTTGTTCACTACTAAATTAAGTCATTCTTAACCTCTTACTCCCTCATTCTCTACATTTAGTCCTTTAGCACATCCTGTCAATTCTTCTTCCAAATGATATCTCATATTCATCCCCCTTATTTCTTCTCCACTGCTATCATTCTAAGCCAAATCACTTACATCTCTCACCTGAATTACTTGCGCACCTGGTATTTGATGTTCTTGCTTCCACTCTTTCTCCTTATGATAAATTTTCTATATACCAGATAGAAGTTCATCTTTAAATGTAAATAGCAATTTGTTGCTCATATCACTTCCCTGCTTAAAGACACAGAGGGAAAGAAAATCCAGAAATATAATGTCATGGAAGTCCAATGAGAGGAGGGTGTTAAGGGAGTGAAAAATTGTCAAATTCCGCAAAGAGACCCACAGTAATGAGGAATGAAAAAAGGCCACAGATTCTAAAGTTGTTGTGTTTTAATTTTCGTATTTATAAAATAAAGGTAGCTGGGATGTTGTAAAACAAACAAAATGAAACCTACACAACACTAAACACCAAGAATTACTTCTAGCAAGTCCAGATTTTTAAGAAGGGAATAATAAAGATTTAAATGATTTTTTTCAGCCTTAGAGAATCGTATCAGGCTAGTGTCCTGTGAAACTCAGAGTAGTGTTTTTTTTTCTTTTTTTACATTGTTTTAAGGTTTTTTTTCCCCATTTTAGAGCTATCCCTAAAAATTTGGTAACTGAATACCTAATAAATTTTTAAACACCATGTGAAATTATCCAATTTCCCCAAAAGTTATATTAAAATTATAAGAATAAAGTCCTTTCTTTATATGTGAATATAACTGGGACTTTAAAGCCAGGGGCACCTTGCATGTCATCTAGTTTTGCAGATGAGGAAACTGAAGTTTACAGAGGTCAAACGACACCCTCAGTGTCACTTAGATAGTTATTGGCAGAAATGGGAATAGACATTAATTCTCATGACACTTCTTTAAGAGAGTATTTTCACTATATCTCACTGGTGCTTCTTAAAAATTAGTGACTGGAAAGTAGAAAATGATCATTAGCAATGGGATGCAGTCCAAGCAGATGCTGTGGTGAGGTAGAGCTTATGGCATGGAGCAGAGACACAATTAACAAATACCGTTGGATTTACCATGGAGGAAGTGAATTTTATGACTCATAACAAAACCCCACAAAGGAGAATTTTGGCAGTTTCAGGTCAACTTTCAACAGCCCTTGCTTGAGACTCAGCTTGCTTAATGGGCTGAGCTACCCTGGTTCCTCCAGGGGCTCATTAGATAAACAACTATGGTCTTTAGACCTTGAGATTTGGAGCTGAAGCTGCTTGCGCTGCAAAAGGCAGACCAACAATGACTGTTGATATGAATGAGCAATAGAACATTGAGATTTAAATTAGGGGAGGCAATTCTAGTTCTCTTTTGAGGACATAGAGATCTCATGCAAGGCGTGGGCTAAAGAGATGTTGTCAACTTATCTTAATCACAGAAACTCGAATAAGCAAATTCATATATGAACTATATCTCCTTCCAGTTTCACTTCTTAATTCTGGGTTGCACCAAAGAAAGTATTCTTTTCTACCCATTGGCTAAAAGACAACTGTTGCATTAAAATAAAATATACAGTGAAAATGGGAGAGTTATTTATTTCTCTGAGTAGTACAAATAATGAAATTGCAGCAAAACCTAACACACATCTACAGGGCAGGTAAATCCCCCATAGTTAACTCAGGCAGCCCTTCTAATGGTTGCTACAAATTTAACATTTAAACCATGGTACTGTAAATTTGTGGTTTTCTTCTTAAGACCTCTAGGACTTCAGGAAACCTGACAAGGAATAATTTTAAGGGGGAAAAGTCTCTCCAATATGTAAAAATGTAAAAAAAAAAAAAAAAAATGAAGGCATCTTTTGCCAGGCTCATGGGCCCAGAGCCTCAGAACTGGTGGCAAGGAGATGTCCTGGTCCTATGAAGATAGAAGAGTAACTTTGAGCTTACTCTCTGTGTGGATGATATTTCAGAGTTCAACCAGTTGAATGAAATTTTGCTGACCTTCACTGTCAGTGATGTTTTTGAGGTTGGGCAGGCTTGATTGCATTTTCTTTTGCCCCTCGAAGGGTTTCTCCTCAAAGGGGACTGCATTAGCCTGTTAGAAAAATCGTTCAAGTGATGCTAATTCCGGGAAGGGTTCATTTCTTGCAAAAGCCTGAGAGGAAATTTGATGGTTCAGTGCTCAATTTTCAACTGAAGATTGGGAACTTGTGAAAATAATAAGATGGGCCTGAGCCTTACTGGCCTTGTGAGAACTGGGAGGGTGTGCTAAATCTGCTGACAACTGGTAACTTGTACTTATGTAAAATTCTCAGTCAACAGCAATCAATCGTGTTTGCTGCCTATATTAAATTCTAACTTTTATTCTGTTGGGGCATTTTCACTGTGGACTGGAAACAATATTCTACTCTGCTGGGAATAAACACTAAAGATATTGTTGCATACAGACCCTGTAATTTATTTAAAAATATTAATCCTACAGTCTGCCTCCACTCATGATTATGTTTAAAAACTCTCACGATATTATTTTTTCTTGAATCATAGATTTTCTTAGCAGTCTTTTTTTTTTAATTTCCAAGATTTTATTTAAATTCAAGTTGGTTAACATATAGTGATATTGGTTTCAGGAGTAGAATTTAGTATTTCATCACTTATATATACAACACCCAGTGCTCATCACAGCTAGTGTTCTCCTTAATAGCCATCACCCATTTAATTCCTCCCCTGCCCGACCTCCTGTCCAGCAACCCTCAATTTGTTCTCCATAGTTAAGAGTCTGTTTTATGGTTTGCCTGTCTCTCTTTTTTCCCCTATGCTCATTTGTTTCATTTCTTAAATTCCACATATGAGTGAAATCATATGGTATTTGTCTTTCTCTGACTTATTTCGCTTAGCATAATACATCCTAGCTCCATCCACGTCATTGCAAATGGCAACATTTCATTTATTTTGATGGCTGAGTAATAAGCCATTGTATGTATATACACCACATCTTCCTTATCCATTAATCAATGAACTTTTGGGCTCTTTCCATAATTTGGCCATTGTTGATAGTGCTGCTATAAACATTGGGGTGAACGTGACCCTTCAAATCAGTATTTCAGTCTTGAAGGGGAAAAAAGTATTATTGTGGGAGAAGATTTGACAATGTAAGCTCAACAAATTCCTTAAAAACATAAATATATGGTTATCCTGCTTATTTTCCTAATCGTGAGTTTTCTAATACTGCCTGTAATTTCTTTCTCCTTTGTTAATCAGGAAGGAGCAAGCCAAAGTTAAATACAAGCAACGTGATGAAGGCCATGGTTTCTCATGAGTTGCTATCAAAATGCACCCATTTATTTTTCTTTGATAGCTTTGATAGCTGCACTCTCCACCATTTCTGAATCTGGAAGTTGGATGGGTGTTGTGGCTGAAGTAAAAAGACAGGACAGCAGCAGGTATGAGCTTGCCAGACATGGCCAAGTAGAGAGCTCTGGAACAATGGCTTCTGTTTCATGCTCTGTTGATGTCCAGTGGGATGTCCTCACCTTCTGTTGCCCAATTACAGACTAGTTGCTATAAAAAAATGATGTCAAATTGTTAACACATGTTGATCGCTCTTCTACTTTCCCAACTTGTAAGTTATATTCTATGAGAGGTAGGAAGTCACCCCATTTGGAGTGTGTCATGGTATGGTATGGTGGGAAGGAAGGAAAGGGGGAGAGAAAAGGTGGGTACTGCATTCACTCAATGATTCTCGGTGAAATTAAATTGCTGCCAACTTGTATCACTCCAACAAACTCCTAAGCAGATTTTAAAGCTTCTTAGAGATGTTTAAGAGGCTGCATTAGCGAGCAGCTGCGAAGATCACCAGGGGGCAGCTGAATGATTCTCTGCTTAAATTGGGCATAAGCCCAGATAACAGAGAGACTGGAAGTAGATAAAACAGGGATTTTTTCCCTACCTTTGTGACTCCTTGGGGATTATTGAGGTACCCTAGGAAGACAGAGAAGATGTGGTGAGCATATTATTCTTATCGTTACTATCTACAGGTGATGAACAGCCCCAAATGACAATGTCCTTGGAAGGAAAAAGGGCAAATTTACAAAGTGTTTTTTCAACCCAGTAAAGCAATGCCATCGCCCAGCCCTTAAAAAAGAAATAACCACAAGTAATAAATATTGCTTAATCCAAATATGCAGAATGCAGAGGCTGCACATTACTGCCTTGAAAGCAGAAAAGTTTTCTTCTTTTCTGAAATCAGTGACCCCCAAACTCTGTCATTAGTAACAATAATTAAAAGGTGCTCTAAGAGGGAATGGATGGATGATTGCCACTAAGAGGCACATTCTCATTAATTTATTACCAATTTTTAACTTTGCTTCATTAGGACATGTCTGTTGAAGGCCATTTAGGACTCAGGGGATTTGCCTGCACTTCACATTGCCTCCATATTGGTGCCAGGACAGGAGGATCATTTCAGTTTGTTGTTCTCCATGGACCTATACGTACAGGGAGGTGGGAAGAAATCTACTGCCTTGTAAATCTTCCAATAAAGGAAGTGGTCAACTTCTTTAGGATGTTCTTGAGACTGCGTAGGTTTTTAGGAATCAGTTCTGGGAAACCATCATCGGCTAAGAAAATTGTGAAGCAGTTTGCATGTCAGTTTTGCTTCTGCGTCAGCGAGAGGTATAAATAAAATTCATTCCTGTCCCAGATAAATTAGGAACCTGGTCTCAAGTATTCTGAAAACACCCTAGGCTTAAGCTCCCTCACTGTTTTTTTGCTCTGTGTTTCCAGCTGACACACACTTCCTGAAGATTGCGTCACGCGAGAGGGTGAGCTCTCCTAGACGTTTGATCTCAGAGCATTGCACCAGGTGCCGCCACCCCTGATAGTAGACGGTTCACCTTAGAGATGTTCTCTACATGAACTCGCTGAGCAGAGGACCTTTTTCTTTTAAAAATGCTCTTAGTCAAATAAATTATTCCTATCATCTCTCTGCCTTAGGGCTAAACATCTAGATCTATGTCTCTTGGTTTCCCCATGGATATCTCTTGTGATGGGCTCTAAAGACATGAATTGATCTATCCCAGACTTGGGTTACCACCAAAGAGACTGGAATTAGGCATTCACTGGCTGTCTTGTGGCATAATTTACTAGGGTTTGTCTTTGTCTCCTATAGAACAGCAAATGCCATACCAAATGCCCTTGAACTTTATTTGAAAGGATCAACTATTTAGGAGTCTCTAGGGTGAAATTTTCCCCATCATTATCATTGCTTTCATCTCCCCAAAGCCTAACACAAAACCTGGTATAAAGTTGACCCTGAGTAAATGAATAATTGAATAAAGTGTTCGCTCATGTCATGAATGCAGTGACCCTTTATATTCTTTCCCCCACAATGTTAGGGACAGAAAATGTAATCCAAGATTATCTCAAGTAAACTCTTGGGAAAAAAAGCTGGAAATTATATTTGCTTTAGTCATATAAATAAAAATATTGCTTTCCTTAATTTGGTGGAAGACTTGGAAATCTGGATTATACCTTTAGGTATTTTTTAAACAAAGCAATTAAAGACAAGAGAACACCCAAATTGCCATGATAAAAATAAATGCACAAAATGAATCCACTATAGAATACTCATAGAGTACTGTTTACCAATAATTAACAAATCCAACTGATATGAAGAACTTAGTCCCCTCTAATGGAGCAGACCACAGGGAAATATCAAAGAAGTGCTAACAGCTGGCTTGTTAATATTCTCAGTCTTTTTTTCTTTTACAAGAGAAAACAAATGGGAAAGCACAAAAGCAATTACACAGCAGTCCTGTTCAAGATAAACCAAGAAAAGTAAAAGTACTGGCTAGATTGATAGCATTAGCACACTCCAGATCATAAATTCTCACATTGGCTACAGGAGTATAAAATATTATCAGACTGAGAAGTACTAACATACAAGCAGCTGACTTTATTCTGTAGAAAATAATAAGAGAAAGACCCAACCAGAGATCCTAATGGGGAGGAGCATTTATCTCATTAAGTCACTCCTACACACCATCTGCTTCCAAGTCAAACCCACATGAAGGAGCCCTTCAAGTAGCGAAAAGATCATAGAGGATGCCAAATTTTACCTTGCCCTCATGCTTTGTGTTTTATATCTTAGTTTATTTTGAACCACTGTGAATGCAGTTATTTGTACAGGTAAAAAACAAAAACTAAATACAGAGTTTATCCTTTCAAGAAGTTGCTATCCTATCTTTTGGATTCCCTCTGTGCTTCTTCCCTCCCTCCTGGATACACAAATCAGGTCTCATCTCAAGGGTCACTTGGTTGAAGAAGACTTCCCTGACATGGAAAGCTCCCTGGCCATTTTTAGTGTATGTTTCTTGGATCGTTATTCTCATCAGATGTAAGTTCCCAGAGTGCTAAGACAACATTTATCTTTGGTACAGTTCCATTCTTTTTAGTAGTCAGTGGAGTGCCTGGCACATGGTAGATACTCCATCCGTATTTGCTAAATGAGCGAACAAGTGAATTAATGAAAAGCTTACACGGTAAAGATACAAGTGTTCCAGCATGGCCCTAAACGAAGTAGAGATTTTTAGATAATAATATACAGGTATCAACTGGAAGGATACACTTGGAAACACTTTTTAATCAGCAGAACTTTATACTTACTGAGTCTAGAATATATATCTTATATTAGGTAATGGGTCTCAAAGATATGTCTATCTCAACAGCACCCAACTCATTTACTGTATGTGTGTGTGTATGTGTGTGTGTGTACATACACATGCATGTTGCAGGTGAAGGGGACAGTTAGATGCCCCTACCACTTCTTGTATTAACATGCTTAAATTCCCAGAAGACCATTGTAGAAGATATTAGTCCCTGAGTCACTGTAAACTCCAGTCCTAAAAGACTACTTGGGTCTCCTGAAAATTTAAACTCAGTTTTAAACTAGAAGAGAATCTAAGCAGTCATTATTCATCAGAAACTCATTCTTTGGGCTCTCCTACTCTAGATGCTTGAAGTAATCATTTTCCTAACCATATTAGACTATCTCCCCTCACACAACAACTTCCACTGGCACTCAGGACTCATGCTGAAGGAATCCAAGATATATGGAAATATTTGAGGATATTACAGTCCAGCAAATAAAATTTAAAGCAAAAGATGAGTAAAATCCAATTTTACTAAATGGGGCAGCATTATGATTTATTACCTTATACTTTGTGTAGTAATCAAACTATTTCAGTTTAAGTATGTCTGAAACAAGTATATAAAAACCAAAATTAATGTCCATGCTCCTTCATGAATACTAAATACTAAATGGCTTAGACAGTAAAATAAGACAAGGAAGGAAAAAATAGGTTTAAAATATCCTTAACCTTTACTTCAATTTCGCTATTTGGAGTAGAGGGGGCTCTTGATGTGATTTCCAGCTTTTAGCTGTTTTCGTTTTAGACGGTGATAGTCTAATGAATTATGAATCTGCTGCAAAATATCTATTATCTTTGTTTTGAAATAAGTATGCCTTTATACTTAATTGTACAATGTTGAATTTGGAAATGTCTTAGTGTTTTTAAATTGCTCCTCAGGTTATTTTTATTTAATTTCAAGTAAAAAAAAAACTCTAAAATTTGTAAATATTTCATTTTTTGTTTTCAAGAATGTGTGTGTGTGACAATTACTCTTTGTTTTATGTTCATTTCTGTGTTATATGTTATATATTTGCATACAATAATTCCTCTTTTGTCTCATCTTATTCCTACTTTTTCCTTTTATAGATTTAAAATAAATTTATCAGGTGAATAAAATCAAAAGATACTAGAAATCAGGGTTAAACTTAAACCTACTTTTCAAGGAAAATAATTACATCTTTTTCTTGTGCCTATTTTCAATATATAATGTTAACATGGATCCAGCTTTTAAAAAAATAATGCTTCCAATTTATACTGCAGTATGAGAAATTGCTAAGTATATAGACCCAGGCTTCTATTCTACTCAAGCTAATATTCTTCATATTAAATGCCTAATGATTCCTAAAGAAAAATTGCGATGTATTACAGCATCTTTGCACTTAAAACACTATCTACTGAAATATGTTATAACAATACAATGTAGTAAACTTCAGTAGGATTTTAAACTTCTTCCTATCGTTATTAATGAAACTTTTACTATCCCAATAGACATGATATCATGGTAATCTTTCGATGAAATTCAGGAAGGATGGAGAAAGTAAGTGTTTGCATTGTATGGGTTGAAGAGTTTTAGAATGAATATATCAGAATGAAAAAGGGATGAAGCCCCTGAGAATGTTGATAAATATTGATAAAAGGGTTAAATGTGTAGCTAATGAGAGAAAAAAGTAAATTCAGGAAGAGTTGATGGATTCAGTAGGTATCTCTGTTAAGTCCATGGCCTAATGCAATAGGAGTAATAGAGTAGAAACTGAATGAGTAATAGTATTTTCAAAGTGGGCCAATTAAGTTAAATTTTCAGGGGTGGGGCAGCTCCCAGGAATGATGATGTCAGGTAAAAATCAACAGAATGTGTTGTGAAATAAAGAAGAGATAACAGAACTTTGAGACTACTAATTGACAAAGTAGTGACCAAAATGGTAGCAGCATTTGAGGCTGAAGGGTACCTATGATATAGATGCTACAGTTATCAGTGAGTTGGTCAAAAGTCACTTGAATGTAGGCAAAACTTCAGGGGGAAGAAGGCAGTAGCCAGATAGGCAGAGCTCAAAGAGAAGAGAGAGTCTTTAGCTCTGGGAAGTCAGAACAATGAATCTGTGATCTGATAGTCACAGTGAACAACTGCAGAAAGTCAGTTGTTTCATTTTATTTATTGATTGATTTTTATAGAGCAAAAGCAGGCTCCATTGTGAAAACTGCAAAGAAGCGTGGGTTCTTTATGGAAGAGCCAAGTTTCCATAATGGAAAGAAAGTGGAAGGAACATTGTGTGAAGGAAATGAGAGAGCACAAGATGCTAGCAGGCACTGATGGTGTTCCATTCAGATCCTGTTCAATCCTTTTTACGGTTATGTGTTTCCCCCACCTGTCCACATCCCCAGCCCCATGCCGCCACCACCATAGTTCAGTAGCCTGAACATTGTAGGCTTTCCAGATTTACAAATAAAAATATTGAGTAGCCAATTAAATTTGAATTTCAGGCAAACAACAAAATATTTTTTTAGTATAAGTTTGTTCCATGCAGTATTTAGTATTTTATACTAAAAAGAATTTGTTGTTTATCTGAAATTCAAATTTAATTGGATGTCCTATGCTTTATCTGGAAAGCTTTTAAGGGGGACACACTTACAGGTGTAATTTAGGCTCCACGGCTCCTCTGTGGAATCAAGTGACGCTAAATCTTTAACGGTGGATCCTTGCTTGACTTCTTTCTCCCTGCCCTGCTTCCTTCACTCTCTTACAGGTCTCTCTTGGTACCATAGTGAGTCACTTATGCAAAATTCCTTGTCTCAGGGTTTGCTTCTGCAGAATACAAATTGTGGTGAGGACTTTATTTAAAGAGGAACTGAGTATAAAATTAAAGAGTTTGCAAGGAGGTCAGCAATGGGTCCATGAGTCAGGAAGAAGGCAAAAGGAAAGATAATTCCCCCCAGTTTGTTACAGATGAGAAAACTGTCTCTTGGAAAGGTTTCTTAACTTTCCAGGCTAATACAGTTAGAAAGTAGTAGTGCTGGGGCACCTGGGTGGCTCAGTTGGTTAAACGTCTGACTTCGGCTCAGGTCATGATCTCATGTTTCATGAGTTCAAGCCCCGCATCGGACTCTGTGCTGACAGCTCAGAGCCAGGAGCCTGCTTCAGATTCTGTGTCCCCCTGTCTCTCTGCCCCTCCCCTGCTTGTGCTCTCTCTTTGTCTCTCAAAAAATGAATAAATGTTAAAAAAAAAATTTTTTTAAAGAAAGTGGTAGTGCTGAGGACCAAATATAAATGATCTGGTGCTAAAGCCTTAGTACATGTCACCACACAATACTCTTCAGGGCAGAGGAACAAGAGTGCAAGTGCCTTGACAATACACCACCGAGGGCCATCTGCACAGTGAACAATAAACTGATGTTAAAGGAATGAGCCCAGTTTATATTTGAGGTGGTACCTCAGAGAAACAGAGATCAGAGCAATGAGTGGAATAGACTGACTTCAAGCTCTGAGGCCCAAAAGTAACATTTCAGGAAAACTGGTAAGGCCGAGTTAAGATGTTTCCAGGTGCTTCCTGAGTGTTGAAGCCACTGGAAACCCTTCTCCGTGGCACTAGGAGGGCCAGAACTGGAATGGATATCAGCTTTCCAAATGCCCTTAATAGTAGAACATGTACATGCTCTCAGAAAACTTTCCAGTGCGAATCACATATACGCTTATCGGCACCCTGTTCTCCCTTATTATCTAAATTTTCATTGTGAAACATGTTCTGGGTTAAAAAACGCAAACATTTTTAGGTGAAAACATGACATTAAAAGAATTATGTTATGGTCTCTTTGTGATTTTTTTTGCGATGACCTTTTTTCCCTTTATTCTCATTAATATACATTCCTTAAATATGAAATATTAGTGATATTTAATAAAGAATAATAGTGTTTTTCAATCGGAGGAGATTAAAAGTTTGGAGACTGTGTGGCTGGGGAATGTGGAATATATCTTTGGCATGTGGACAGCTGTGACTCGAAAATTTGGAGTTAAGAGGCAAGCAAAGAATGTTTTATTGCCAGTATCTAAAACAAATTTTATTGGAAACTTTTATGTTTGTAGGTTTGAGTAGTTTTTATAGTGAAGAGTTCTGAAAACTGCCATAAAATTTTGCCTTGGGGGTTATGATTACATTTGTATCTTTCCCAAACTTATATAAATAAAAAAGACAGTTTTTACTGTGAAAGCTTAGAAGGTTAGAGAGGTATTTGGTCTGTGATGAACCCTTTATAGGTTTGATGTTATAAGGATTTATTTTAAAAATATCAATAAAAATACAACTTTAGAGGCCCTGATAAAGAAATTGCAGGAAACTTGATGTTGGAGTTTCCATTCGAATAGACTCACTAAAGATAATTTAATTAATTTATTGTACTATGCAAGCTATCTTTAATATTGGCTGATGCTACAATTGTACATGGTTATGATATATAGTTTATAATTTTTTTGATGGCTAGGCAGTTATAGGAGGTGGATTTTTTTTCTTGCTAGAGCTGTGTAAGCATAAGCTGGACCATCATATGGTTGGGAAATTATAGAGGAAATGGACACATCTTAGAGGAGACTAGATAAACCCTAATATCCCCTTCTGAACCAGACATTGTTATTTTTAATCTGTTAGGGATAACTTAAAATTAATATGTGGATATGTCCTCCTTTCTCCTTTTCCTTCACACCAGAGGTTTTATCCTGTGAAAACACATTCTGTACCAAAGAGACAGAAGAGAAGGTAGAAGGAAGAAAGAGAGGGAGGGGATATTTACAGTGTAAATCACGTATCACACATGATTTATTTTTATTTTTTTTTTATTATTTTTTTTATTTTTTAATATATGAAATTTACTGTCAAATTGGTTTCCATACAACACCCAGTGCTCATCCCAAAAGGTGCCCTCCTCAATACCCATCACCCACCCTGCCCTCCCTCCCACCCTGCCCTCCCTCCCACCCCCCATCAACCCTCAGTTTGTTCTCAGTTTTTAACAGTCTCTAATCACACATGATTTAAAATAACTATGGAAAGAAGAAAGTATTTCCTCACTTTCTAAATGAGGTGACTGAGTTAATATAGAGCCAGAATTCAAACCAGAGTATCCTTGATAACTTGACATGTATTTTCCTTCATTATCAATTTTTAAATTTTACTACTTAGAATGAAAGGATGAGGTGAAAAGTGAGAAGATATACACACCATATATATGTGTATGTATATTCTGTCTATCATATATAATAATATAGCATAGATAATATGGGTTTGGCTTCAAAGGCAATTGTCTGGATATTTCTGGGTTGGTCAGACATCTGAGAAATAACTGTTGGGCACCTATTATGTATCAGACACTTTACTAGACACTGTAGATACTGTAGTAAACAAAGCAAAGAAAATGCTTCCCCATAGAAAGTTGGCATTCTAGGGGGAGTGGAGGCCAACAATGCACATAATAAGGAAATTCCAAGTCTTGATAAGTGCTTTGAAAGAAAAACCTTGGGCAAAACAAAACAAAACAAAAGAAACCCTAAATTTGATTTGGCTAAGACTGGAAGGGGCTGAGGATGGTAAGAAAGGTAGAATAGTGTTTGTTGAGAGCATTTAAAGCCATTCTAATGAATTGGGGCTTGATCGTGCAGGTAGTGGGGGATTCCATGAGAGTTTTCTTTCCTAGGGGCGCCTGGGTCGCTCAGTTGGTTAAGTGGCCAACTCTTGATTTCAGCTCAGGTCATGGTTTCACGGCTTGTTAATTCAAGCCCACATCAGCCTCTGCACTGACAGTGTGGAGCCTCCTTGGGATTCTCTCTCTCCCCCTCCCTCTCTCTCCACCCCTCCCTACCTCTCTCTCCCTGAAAATAAATAAACTTTAAAAATAATTTTAAGGTTTTTTCCCCCTAAAAAATTGCTTGATTAAATTTGTTTTAGACAGTTTCCTGTACTGATGGTGTAAAGACTGGAATGGAAAGGAAAGACACAGAAGACAGAAGAAAAAGAAGAGGGCTCTTAAGGTAGTCCAGGAAATGGTGATGGCATTACCTACGTAATGAGGATAGATTAGGAACTGTTAGTGATATATAAATACCGGTATTAGTGACCCGCTATAGAGAATGAGGAAGGGGATGAACTGCACATGGCTGGTTTTGCTTGCCGTGGATGTGAAGATCATTCTCCTAGTTTCGAGAGATGAAAGCTATAGGAAGGGGCAGGGATTTGATGTGTATTTGCCTGCTGATGAGTGATGTTGAGCATGTTTTCATGTGTCTGTTGGCCATCTGGATGTCTTCTTTGGAAAAGTGTCTGTTCATGTCTTCTGCCCATTTCTTCACTGGATTATTCGTTCTTTGAGTGTTGAGTTTGATAAGTTCTTTATAGATTTTGTATACTAACCTGTGGGAAACAGACAACCACAATGACCATAGGCTCATATTCATTTAGGGTCCAAGATGTCTGAGAAAACTCGAGATCGTAATGTTAAAAATAACCTGAAAGGACCTGAGTGAAATGCCCTTGGAAAATATGGTCTGTTCTTTAGTACACAGATAGGGACATTTTGCTTAAAGGAAGCCAGCTGTATATAGCACAGTGCATTCACTCCCTTCTTTTTCTTTGCTTCTATGGTAAAGATTCTTATAGGAACATATGTATCTGCAAGATTGCTCTCGTAAGCAAAATGCATACAATAGCCGAATCAGATGAACATTGTTGACATGCTTTGCTAAGCTTCTGTTGTTAATCATTGCTGATCTCTTTTCCTGAAAACGTATATAACAAGATATACAAAAAACCTTGGGGCCTCAGGCTGTTTGTTCGAGGTCCGCTGTGCCTCGCTATACTGTCCTTTTTCTCAGTTCCTTCGCCGCCCCAGGTCCACGGCCCTTTGAGGCCGACACTAACCCTTTATCCAATATGTCATTTTCTACCCCAAAATCCAAGAGCACACTTTACACACTGTATGTTAGCCAATTTGACAATAAATTATATTTAAAAATAAATAAATAAATCACTAAATCAATAAATAAATAAAGATGCAAGACAATAAAAAAGGGGGGGGGGCAAGGAGAGGAATAAGATGCTTTCCCAGAGATTATAAATTAGGTTTCGGACAAGTTGAATTTAAGGTACTTGTGGCATCATATAAGTTGACTTTTTTTTGGTAGGCACCTGGAAAGATAGCATTTTCCTGACAGCAGTTGGGATGAAATAAAAATTAGGAAGTTAGCAACTAGATGTGCTAACCGAAGCTGTGCTATGAGGGTGGATTGAAGATGTTGCAAAATTTAGGGGAAATGGAAGCTGGGTACATAGTAAGAAATACTGGTGATTAGCATGCTTTTTTCCCCTTAGTAATACCTTTAGAAGCTAATATAATAAGTACCCAAACTACTTCAAAAATACAGACAACAAAGAAAATTTCCCTGGAGTGTGCCTGGCACTTGGCTGCCCTGTTACCAACTGTCCCCCTCTTCTCTTTCACTCTTACTTCATCCTGACACTGTGCAAACTTCTTCATTCAGGTTAATTCTCCCTCTCCTCTTTCCTCTTCTTCTCTCCCTCCTGAACATGTACATCAGTTCTCACTTGAGTCTAACAGCATTTTATAAGGTTCTCAACCTTTTCATTTTCTTAAGAGTCACAAATGACTCTTAATCAAAGAAAATTAAGTCATAGGAAGAAGAGTGCCCTTGCAGTGACCTTGTACAGATGAATGGGAAGGTTAGCATGGGATGCTGGAAAGGTCAGGAAATATGGTGCCCAAAACCCTGGCTTTCCAATCCAACAGTTCTACTTCCTAACTGTATGAGCTAGGTCGTTTATATTAACCCCTTTGAATTTCTGTATACACTTCACAGGATTGTAACAAGTAAGTACCAAATGAAATGATATATGTAGATGTGTGATGTACAGGGCTGTACAGATATTAGGTTTTCATCTACTGTCTGGCTTAATAAATGTTTGTTGAATGAATGATCACCTCTATTAAGGACTCCTGGATCTACCCCTATAGACCCGTCAGTCTCTATAAAATTGTTTCTTTAAGCATTTATAGCTGCCAGGATTTCTGGCTTTAAGTATGCTTTTAATATACTCCTTTGTTTTTTGTTGCATTATTTTTAACTTAAATAATAAATATATTAAGTTATATGCGTATCATATAATTATTATTAAATTATGTTAACAATAATACTAACGTGTTTCTTTTTGATTATCCCCCTTCGATAATCTTGATTTCTCTTTTTCTGTAAATCTTTTTCATTCAGTTTTCAGCGATATACAAAGAACATAAAAATATTTAAAATACTCTATAAAACTAAACATAAAGGTATAGCAACCAGAGAAGGCTATCGCTTAGTTAAGTTCTCACTCAGCCATGATTTTTATATTGCCTACTAAATTGTATTTACTTCTAACATTTTTTCTTACTGTAAAATATTCAAAACTGACTTGGAGGCTTGTCTTAAAAACTTGCAACTTGAAAGCCATGATTATTTCTTAGACCCTGTTACAGACCCCTATATATAACTGTAGGACTTCTGAAGGGTATGCACTCCAGTCTGCAGCTTGCTTGCTTTCCTAACCGATACAATAAAGCTCCATTCCATGCTATGCTAAGAGATTTGTGTAGATTGAAGTCCAAATCTAGTACAAGGAAACTGTGGAGGTTCATGATAGTGAAAACATAACACTAGACTATAAGCTTTATGAAAACAAAGGCCATGTCAGATATTTTTAATATATTTCAAATATTTATATATATTAAATATTCAGATATTGTATATATTTATATTATATTCAAATATATTTAATATATTTCAAATATATTTCAATTTTCAAGATCTAGCAGAGACATCATTCATAAAAACTAACACTGAACTAGTAAATGGTGTGCGAAGCAAGTTTTAGATTATGATTTCATAAATGTTATTTCATGCAATTAAGTTTTTTTTTTTTTTTCTTTACAGGCACCTGGGTGGCTCAGTAGGTGAAGGGTCTGACTCTTGTTTTTGGCTCAGGTCATGATCTCATGGTTGGTGGGATCGAGCCCCCTGTCGGGCTACGCTGACAGGGCAGAGCCTGCTTGGGATTCTCTCTCTGTCTCTCTCTACCTCTCTCTCTCTCTCTCTCTCTCTCAAAATAAATAAAGAGTAAAAACTTTATTTCTTTAATAAATTAGAAAGCATGCAATTTTTGTCCGCTGGCTTCTTGCTCGTTCTTTCAACATACCCAGCTTGTTCCTGCTTCAGAATTCTTACCTTGGATATTTTTTTCTGAATGGAATTCTCTTCCCCTCATAGACCTTTATATAGTTTTTTCTTTAACTTTGTTCAGCTCTTTCCTCAGACGTCCTTTAGGGGGTCATTCCTTGACCATCTCATTTGGTCTTTTCCTGCCTTGTTGCAAATTATTAGTCCATGTCTTCTTTTCCTAATATGTTTTTATTTATAGCATTTATTGCTACTGGAAATTAAATATTTCTTTGTACACTGGTATATTGTTTCCCCCCACCACTACTCACACACACTCACTAGGCTATAAGGTTTGTGCAGGGAGGGATAGTGTCTGTAGAGATCATTGCTCTATCCCCAAAGTTTACAAGGGTACTTGGTGGCATTAGGTGCTCAATACAAAGTTTGTTGAATCAACAAATGAATTTCTGATATCTATATTTGATTTATCTCCCAGGAGTCCCGGAAGATCTTTGAGAGTGGAAATTAAATCTTATGTCCTACTAATCCAACCTCAGTTTCAAATTACTGACTAAATATTTAAATGTACTGGCACTTGTGATGTGCATTGAGTGTTGTATGTAAGTGATGAATTACTGAATTCTACTCCTGGCACCAATATTGCATTGCATGCTAATTAAAATTTAAATAAGAAAATGTTTATTGGGATCCTGGATGGCTCAGTTGGTTAAGTGTCTGACTTTTGATTTTGGATCAGGTCATGATCTCACAGTTGTGAGATCAAGCTTTGTGTTGGGCTCCGTGATGTCTGAACAAAGACTGCTTGGGTTTTTCCCTCTCTCCCTCTTCCTCCTGCTCTCTCTCTCTCTCTCTCAGAATAAATAAATAAACATTAAAAAATGCTGAATAAATAGATAGATAGATAGATAGATAGATAAATGTATTTACTGGGGACTTGTAAGCCAGGTGCTTGGATTTTCTCACTTAGTCTTTGAAACAACTTTCTGGGAGTGGTTATTATTATCTCATTTTGATAATAAGGAAATGGAGACACAGAAAATTTAAGCAATTACCTCAGAATCATTCAATTATCAAGTGACAAAGTTGACATTTAAACCCCACTTAGTTTTATACAAAATCCCATGCTTTCTGTCACTAAGCTATGCTCCATTTTATACGGAAGCCTTTAGAACCCTCCTAAATGGAAAGAAACTGAATTTTATTTCAATTTTTTGATCCAACAGAAAAATTTTACACAGTCTACCTAAAACTAAACTTGCAATTCAACAAGTCAGCCTGATGCAAATGCTCTCATATTAGGAACATGTTTTCCAGCCCCCAAAAACTAACTCTCAGGCTCCAAACATAACCTCCCTAGACCTAAGGGCCTCCCAATATTTTTTTCTCCAGAACATTTTGCCACCATATCTTTGCATTTGAGTGAAAGTTAATGAGTTTCATATCCCCTCACTTGAGATCACATATACAACTTAAATGAATCCATGTTAATAATATGCTAGGTATAAAGTGATTTGATGGACAGCAAAAGTTGCTTATCCATTACCAACAAAAGTCAATACCAAATATTTCAATACAGAATGGGACCCCAGTATACGAAATTAAGGAAACTTGCACCAGACAAATTAAACAGGCAAGAAAGACTATTGAAGCAGGCAAGAGTGAGTAAACTCAACCCTCCTGAAACAAAAGATAGGAGAAGTTTTAAGTACTGGGGTGAACTAGTGGAAAAGTACTGGAGGACATTAGGTGGGAAGTTGGTCTATGTGAGTAGCTCATCTGTGTTTGTTAATATCTAGGCTCCTACCATCCCACAGAGGGGGCACTGTCCTTCTTGTTGATCAAAGTTTAAAAAGATGCCTCCTAGGTCCTTGAAAAAGACATTCCCAGGTTGTAAAACAGTCAAGAGATTGGGAGAAGATTTACTTCTCAAAGGGGCAGAGAAAGAATTTATAAAATTTTTCTAATGTAAATCTTATAAGAAAAGGGAGGTCAGGGCCTTGTAGTCACGAAGAAAACTGTCCAAAGTTGAGTCAAGCTCTGGGCAATATCAGGCCACCTTGCTCGGTATAAACAGGTGGTCATCAAGTATAACAAATATTTCTATTCATAGTTTTGGATAATAATTGTGTCTTAAGTGAATATCAATAAATAACTTTGGATTTTTCTTTTGAGTCTGCCTTTTAGTGTGATAATTACTGCCGTTCATCAGATGAATTGTCATGAAGCATAATAAAAGGCCCTTTTGTCTCTTTTGGAGATTACAATCTAGTGAGGGCTTTTTTGGGAGATAATTCCCCCAATTTATTAACTAACCCAAAGGGCCAGTTCTATAGTGGGAACTCCAGATCTTCTTTATGAAAGGTCTGTGGATAGAAAGGATCATTTCAGAGAGCTAAATTTTATACGCTTCAGAAAACAGCATTTGTTATAGTATTCAGTAGCTGTGTTCCTGAAAGTTATATGAGCATAGAAATTTTTTATTGGACTTTCATTTTAAATCTCCTGATAAAATTTATTCACTCAACAAATATGTATTGAGTACATTGTACACTATGTGCTAGATACATTTCTGGGCATTGGGGATTACCTTTCTGGAGCTTGTATTTCAGGTTGGGAGTTGGGAGGGAAGCAGTAATCAATAAAGGTAACACATCAGTAGATTATAGAGTATATTAGATGAGTGCTATTGGATGAGTGCTAGAATAGGTAAAAGGGACTGAGAGACCAAGGGGTAGAGCAGGGACAGGTTATCACATCAAACAGGGTTTTCAGGGGAGGCCTCAAGAGTAGGTGATATTGATCAAAACCTTGTTGGAGGACGTTAACCCTGAAGACATCTGAGGAAAGAGTGTTCTAAGCAAAGGGGACAGCAGTCCCACGGGTGGGAACAAGCCTAGTATTCCTGGAACAGCAGGAGTTCAGTGTGGCTACCACTCAGTAAAGTCAGAAAGGGAATGGTGAATTCTGTACTTTAAAAACTGCATACATGGGGGACCTGGGTGGCTCAGTCGGTTAAGTGTCTGACCTATGGCCCAGGTCGTAATCTCACAGTTCCTGAGTTAGGGGCTCTGCGCTGACAGCTCAGAGCCTGGAGCCTGCTTCGGATTCTCTGTCTCTCTCTGTCTCTGTCTCCGTCTCTCTCTCTCTCTCTCTGTCCCTCCCCTACTTGTGCTCTCTCTCTCTCTCAAAAATAAATAAATATCAAAAAAAAACTGCATACTCTTTGGGGGGCAAAGGCTGAAGGTAGAGGAACAGTTAGGTGGTTATTAAGGTAAAGCACCTTTTAAAGCAGTTACACATTATAAAAGCAAATACTATTTTGCATACGAATTACTTTATAAATTACACGTTTTATTAGTTCTAGCTTTGGTGTACAACACATTTGTATAAAATCTCACCTATAATTTCAAAAATTTTGGAGGTGATGGCAAATTAACTTACAATGAGACAAAAATTGCTTACTCAATACAAACAGTTTAACTATTTATTTATAGATTTTAGTTCTTTCTTTCACTTCTTACCTAATTGTCATCTATTGGCTGCCAAACAGATTTTGGTTGTTTGATTACCATAATCTTATGAAAATTATATGTACCTCAGTCTCCCAGGCAAGGCTTTTGTTTGAATAGCACTACATTGTTGTCCCTGGAAAAAGAGAGGTATCATTATTACCCAGACATTTGGATAGCATGCTTAGCATCTATTGATACTACCCTATGGGCTACTTTTGACTTCATAACTGCACTGAGGGCTCAATTCTAAATCCATATATTTATTATTTCTTTTTTTAGTAATGGAAGAACATCTTCTGATGTTCACTGGACTTTATATGTAACACAGTAATTTCAGGGTCTCATGTGAAATCAGAAAGATGTATTTATATGAATCTCGGGTCTCAACCAATTTTGTGATTCAATGACCCTAGCGGACAAGACAGCATTTCTAAAGGAGATATACCCAACAGTATGAAAGTAGATTATACTCTTGCTATGTATTGCTTTTATTTATCTTAGAAAGCAAAAATGAAACAAAACTATTTTCATATTCTTCCAAGTGTTTATTGTCACCTACTTGAAAAAGAAGCTATTTTGGGGCGCCTGGGTGGCGCAGTCGGTTAAGCGTCCGACTTCAGCCAGGTCACGATCTCGCGGTCCGTGAGTTCGAGCCCCGCGTCAGGCTCTGGGCTGATGGCTCGGAGCCTGGAGCCTGTTTCCGATTCTGTGTCTCCCTCTCTCTCTGACCCTCCCCCGTTCATGCTCTGTCTCTCTCTGTCCCAAAAATAAATAATAATAAAAAAAATAAAAAAAAAAAAAAAAAAAAAAAAGAAAAAGAAGCTATTTTAACTAAAGGGTACACATAATCATAAGAAATGCCCTATCCAGTTAACATCAAATATTCTATTTTGTCTAGTGATGCATGGTTCAAAAATTCTTTCACAATACAAAGAGAAAATTAGAAAAATTTTAGTTCCAGCTTTATTAATTTGGAGCTTTCTTTGGCAACTCTGATTTCTTTCCTATAGGCAATAAAATCTCTCTGCTTTAGATACTTAAAAATTCGACTTTTGTGCTCATCTAAAATAAGACTTTTGATATCCAATAATGCTGTGATCTTTAAAAGTCCAATAGTTTTTCTTGACTTCATAATTTCCTGACACATAATTTTACATATATATATATATATATATATATATATATATCCCTTTATTATTTAGAACAGTAGCCCTAATCTTCAGTATCTATGTGAGTCACCAGAACATTTAAAATGCATCTTCTTGGTCTCATCTGACCCCTAAACTCAGGAATAACAAGACTGAGAAGAACCCGGGGAGTTTTATTTTTAACAATGTTCCTGTGGATTCTGACCTACTTCCACAGTTTGAGAACAGTACTTTTAAAATATCAACTATTGGGGCACCTGGGTGGCTCAGTTGGTTAAGCGTCCAACTCTTGGTTTTGGCTCAAGTAATAATCTCACAGTTTGTGAGTTCAAGCCCCATATCGGGCTCTGCACTGAAAGTGCAGATACTGCTTGGGATTTCTCTCCCTTTTTCTCTGGCCCTCCCCGCTTGCTCTTGCTCTCTCTCTCTTTCTGTCTCTCTCTTTCTCTCAAAAAATAAACATTAAACAAAATTTTAAATAAAAAAATCAACTATTGTGACCTAATATACATAAAATAAAATATACATATTTTAATTACACAGTCCCATGAGTTTTGAGAATGTGTAAACTATGTGCAAACCATCCTCATCAAGATATAGAACATTTGTATTATCCTATGAAGTTACATTGCATCCCATCCCAAGCAACCAGAGATCTGATTTCACTCACTATAAAATAATGTTCTTTTTTCTAGAATATCACATAAATGGAATCATGCAGTATGCACACTCATGTCTGCCTTGTTTAACAGAATGATTTTTTTAAAATTTTTTTAACGTTTATTTATTTTTGAGACAGAGAGAGACAGAGCATGAACGGGGGAGGGGCAGAGAGAGAGGGAGACACAGAACCGGAAGCAGGCTCCAGGCTCTGAGCCATCAGCCCAGAGCCCCACGCGGGGCTCGAACTCACAGTCCGTGAGATCGTTACCTGAGCTGAAGTCGGATGCTCAACCGACTGAGCCACCCAGGCCCCCCTAACAGAATGATTTTGAGATTTATTCATGTTCTTGTGTGTATTTGTCATTTGTTCCTTTTTATGGCTGAGTAGTATTCCATTGTATGTATACATCACAACATGTTTTTTCATTCAGCTCCTGATGGACATTTGTATGGTTTTACTTTTAGGATACTATGACTGAAGTCACTACAAACATGTGTTATACAGGCCTTTATTTAAACATAAGATTTTTTCTCTTAGAAAAGCATCCAGTAGTGAAATATTGTTTAATACCTAAAAACAGTTACCTACGTATAGCACAATTTTGTAATCACTTATGGTGGAAAGGCTACATTACTACTCTCATAGAGGAAAGTAGACTTCTGAGAATAGTAATTTTTAACCTTTTAGGATATTTTGATAATATGCTGGAATTATGTTTCTTCAACATTAATAGTTAAATCATTTAAATCATCAATAGCCTGTATATATATATATTTTTTTTTCTTATTGAGAGAAAGAGAGCAGGGAAGAGGGGCAGAGAGAGAGAGAGAATTCCAAGCAGGCTCCATGCTTACTGCAGAGCCCAATGGGGGACTCGATTTCACAACTCTGAGATCATGACCTGAGCCGAAATCAAGAGTTGGACACTCAACTGACTGAGCCACTCAGGTGCCCTTCCTTTTAATTAATTAATTAATTTTTATATGGCCTATATTTTAACTATATAGTCAAAGTGGGAGAGGTGGAGATTAGAAGGAGTGCTCCTGTTAATTTTTACTTATATCTGAAGTAATTTAAATGAAAAATTTGTTGCATACAGCTTCCTGATATTTTAATTGTGTAGCATACTCTGAATTACTGAAAAAGGACTTCATCAGATTTACATGAAGTCATCTTTGTCAGATATTCATATTGCAACCCTTGTTTTATTTTTAGCATGTTTTTCTTTTATACCATTAATCATTTCATTACCATGAATTATTGTAAGTCAATTTTTTAAAGCAAGTCTGTAGTATTTAGTTATAATGATATTTTATTGTATTGTATTTTAACCAAACCCAGGAGTCTTTTCCATTTAATTTATGAGTTTATGATACTTAAGTTAATCATTATAATAGCATTTTCATTTAACTTTGTTGTCCCATTTTATTCTTTTGTGTAAGAGTTTTTCTCCCTAATTTATTATTTATGTTTAGTTATTTTGAATAATTAGGAAAAGGTATATCTCTGTCTTTAATTATAGTAGTGGTTACTTTATAAACATATAATAATGATAAAATTTCTATTTCTTAATCTATCACCCTTAGAAATGAGACATTATCTAATGAATACCAACTGTGAAATACGAATCAATTAGCACACTTACAGACATTTTCAGTCCCTCCCTCTTTTTTTCTGTTTCCCAAGTTTTGTTAATTGCTGAGACTTTTTCCTCCAATCAATTTAGCAAACATGTTATTATAATTTGTTGCATGGTTGCCTCAATGATAGCCTTCGGTCCATGTTTAGAGATGATTTCTGATACCCCTTTCATACCATACCTCATGGTTGGTTAATTTACACCTTTAGGTAAACTGAGAACTTAGTTAATTCCAGGAAATGTGCCAGGAACTAGAGATTCAACAATGGGTAGGGTAGCCACTATTAATGAACCCTTCAGCAGTTCTCAGTATAGTAAGTAGAGTTTCCAAATAAGGGAAGAAAAGTCACTTCACTTTTCTTATAGTTTCAATAAAGTTCATTAAAAAAATATATATCTTTTGGGACACCTGGGTGGCTCAGTAGGTTGAACATCAGACTTTGGCTCAGGTCATGATCTCATAGTTCATGGGTTTGAGCCCCATATTGGACTCTACCCTGACATCTCACAGCCTGGAGCCTGCTTCACATTCTGTGTCTCCCTTTCTTTCTGCCCCTCCCCCACTTGTGCACGTGCATGCGTGCACACTCTCTTTCTCTTTCTCTTTCTCTTTCAGAAAATAAACATTAAAAACATTTTCTTTCATTTCATTCTTTTACTTTTCATTGAGATTGCATTTGATAGTAGGAACCTCTATGGGCACTCTAGTTTCATTATTTCATTTGTTTTCTAGGCCTATATACTTGACATTGAAAATTTTTATTCCAGGTAATTCTCATGGCTTCACAAGGAGCTCTTCGGTTTACCTCTGAGTAAAAAAAAATTTCCCCTGTCTTGTTTGCTTCATTCACCCTCACATATTTGTTTTGAACATTTGAATTTGTGCTTGTTCAATGGTGTGTGAGCTTGAAATGCCAGGGGAAATAATTGGACAATGCAACCTACCCAAAGTTTAAAATCTTAATTATGCTTCCAACGTTCTATCAGTTGTCAGAAGCCCTCTATGTTGAATCACAAACAGTTTTTGAGAAGTTCTTGTGGTCTTAAAAAGTATCCTGGGAATGAATTTTTAAAGCATGTCTCAACTCATTTCCTTACTGTCTCTTTCCATTCACAAATCATTATCATTGCCTTCCCAAGTTTCTGGTGAACAGAGAATCTCTGAGAGACAGATTAAAAAAAAAAAAGTATCTAAATTGTCAGATGGAGTAACAGGGAAGTTCTAAAAGGTAGAATTTGTTTCCTTTCTAGATCAGGAGTTCTCTACTATTCAGTGGTGGTCTATGAAGTTATTTCACTAATTTATTCCTTTGTGAAATGAAAGCAGGTGAAAGAAAATGTTACAGCTGTCACTCTTAAATCACTGAAAATTCAAGAAGTTATCATGGTCTGGGTGAGCGCACCTGCAAAGACATCTGGGAAGAAGGATGCCTGAGCTGCCTTCAACAGAATATTTTTTCTTTCTTTTTTTTTAAGTTTTATTTATTTATTTGGCGGGGGGTGCAGACAGAGAGGGAGAGAGGATCCCAAGCAGGCTCTGTACCATGTGGAGTCTCATGTGGGGCTTGATCTCATGAACTGAAATCATGACCTAAGCTGAAATTGCTCAGGCACCCCAAATATTTTTTTTTTCTTAAACAAAGAGTTTTATGACACAATCTTCTTCAGAAACTTTATTTCATGTAACTGAAAACTTCATAATGTAATATATATAATATATAAAAGTATATATGTATATAATATAATCTATTATGTCTTACATAATATAAGTTTTATTTTATATATTATTTATTTATTTATTTATTTAATGTTTGTTATTTTTGAAAGAGAGAGAGAGAGACAGAGTGCGAGTGGGGGAAGGACAGAGAGAGAAGGAGGCACAGAATCTGAAACAGGCTCCAGGATGTGAGTCGTCAGCACAGAGCCCGACACAGGGCTGGAACTCACCTACAGTGAGATCATGACCTGAGCTGAAGTCGGACGCTTAACCGACTGAGCCACGTAGGCACCCCGTGTTATTTATTTATTTAAAAAATTTTTATCTTTTTACAAACTCCAATTACTTCTTTTTCTACAAAACATCTAATAAGAGTTTGTTGCTGCTATTGTTGTTCTAGGAAATATAGTTTCAGAAAACTTGCCTAGGAAAATGCTTCTCATGAAGCCTACGGCTTTGGGATTTAATAGTTTCAAAAGTAATAAAGAGGGTAGCAGAGACTCATTTTATTTTGTACTTGACTCTTGACCAACTGAAACACACAAACACACTTACACCCCCACAGAAAGAATGCTTCATTGAAAAATTCTGTGTCTATACTTCGGCTCAACACTAAGAATAAGATGAGTATGTGGCTCTCATTCCCACGTATTAACCTCATTACTATTATTCCCAAATATTAGCACCTCCTGTATCATTTTCATGCATAAAAATGAAATTTCATTTAAGCAAATATTATTGGTCATAAGTTCACTCTAAAGTACTAAATATTAAAAATTCCTTAATTCCAAAGGAATTCCATAAGTCAAGAGGCAGAATGGAACACAGAGTTAGTAAAATCATGAGAGAAGTGAATGACTTTTTGAGACTTGGAAGAGGAAATTTCTTTAACACAGAGGTTGAGTGACTGGAACAAAGATCAAATTTTCTGACTTGACAATTTGGTCTACCCAATGCCCATTCCAGCTGTGCTACATAAAATCATTCTCAAATGCACATTTCTAAAGTTATTTCTGAAAAGAATATGCCAAAACTATTCAATGGTATTATGAGATAATGCAGTTGTTTGTACCCTTGCCAGTATTAGGTGTTAAATTTTTTTTTATCCTTGCTAGTTTCATGTAGAAAAATTTCTCATTACTTTTTCATTAGAAGTTCTTTATTGGAGAGGTTAAATATTTTTAATATTTTCGTGAATTATATTTCCATCATATCATGCAACATATGCTGGCTATGTAGGGCCTGAAGATCTCATCTGTAAAATTCTGTCCCTTTATTTCATTTCCACTCTCTCCATTGTTTTGCTTTATGAATATATTCAGTGAGAATAAGGTATAAATAAAACTAATCAATTTTTTATCTTATCCCTATAATCCTAGAGGATGATTTGATGATAAAGTTGATCATAACTGTGATGAGAATACAGTGAAAAATTGTCTGTACATTTTATTACCATGATGTTTTTAATTTGGCTAAATATCATGATTGTCAGAAAAAAAATAAAGATGTTATCACCATTATCAGTTAACACTGTTTAAAAGAGCTAGTGATTGTGTTATACCAAGAAAAGGAAGTTATGCAAAGTTATTAGAAATGGCAAATAAATAAAGTCATTTTAAAATAAAATAACTGTGTTAAATTATAGAATCTATAGATTATCGCAAATTCTTTGGACATCTTGGATTATGTATATCATCTGTCTTATGGAATAAAATATATACCTTCCCCACTGAAAAGTTACAGTTTATCATTTTGCTGCTTGTACTGAAGTCTAGATGAAATCCAGATAAGTTATTTTATATAGAAAGTGAATTCTAACCTCTAGATATTCAAAGAATGAGTATTCAGTCCGATTCATGGAAAGCCTAGGTGTGGATACATGAAAAATCATGGAAGTAATTTTCATATAATAACAATTTTACCAAATTTTACCAAATGTAACAAATTTGTAAACTAATGTTTAAATAATGTTTTTATTTTTTTATTTAAAAAAAATGTCTTTAAAAAACAAGATTGGTAGTTAGATACATTTGGTACACTTTTTTTTTTCAAGTTTCTAGGTCAGTTTATTGAAGAAAATGCTGAGATTTCACGGTGAGCTGTGAAATCATTTACCATTTGCGCCTACTTTATTGGTGTGAGTCTGGATTTTTTCTTTAATATTGTGCAAGCAATGCAAAACACAAAAATAAAACTGAAGATTGAGACTGCATCAGTCATTCCTAGCCCAGAGTTCACATTTTTGTGTTCATTAAAACAGCATCAGGCACAGGCACTCTAGAAAACAGTGTGGCGGTGCTTCAAATAATTAGAAATAGAATTACTCTATGACACAGCAATAGCACTGCTAGGAATTTATCCAAAGAACAATAGCCAAATTATGGAAAAAGCCCAAATGCCCATCAACTGATGAATGGATAAAGAAGATGTGGTGCACACACATGCACACACACACACACACACACACACACACACAAGAATACTACTCAGCAATGAAAAAAAAATGAAATCTTGCCATTTGGTACACTGTTTCTTACACTAATGGTCTAGGTATGGGACCACTTTTTGGATATGCCTGAATAGCCAGTATATCCCATGCCAGAGATAAGGAAAGACCTAAAGAGGAAGGAGAAAGAAACAGGAAGGCCTATTGCAATTGATGAGGGATTTGTAATGTATGGAAATGAGAAGGATGAAGACAGTTAAGGATACCAATGGCTAAAATTTATACTTATTATTTGCCAAGCATTGTACTTGTGTCTTCCACATAAGGATGTAGGTTGCAGCCTTAAAAACAAATTTATAAGGTAGCTGATATTTTAAATTTCCAATGATGTGAGTAAGAACTAAGGCTTAGAGAGGTGAAACCTCTTTCCCAAGGTCAAAGAGCTCAGTGGCAGAGGTAGATTTAGAATACAAACCTATGTGAGTTAGAAACCTGGACATTTATTTTATTTTACTTTGTTTTGTCTGTTTGTTTTCTTACTTTCTTACTTACTGAAAGTGATATATGCACGTAGTTAAAACATTCAAATAGTTTAATGAGACACAAAACTAGAATTTAAAAAAAAGGCAATCAGCTACTCTGTTTCTAAAATTTCACACACAAGATGCAATACACTTAATTCTTTTACCTGTATCCTTTGGTCATTTACCCCAATATTTCTAAATATCAAAGCTTATACTACAATTTTTTGTAAATCAAGTTTACTGAGCTCTAATATATCACAAGATGTACTGTTCAATGAGCTTAGATGAATGTGCTCATCCATGTAATCACCACTCCGATCGAGACAGGCATTGCCCTCATGCCAGAAAGTTCCCCAGATACTCCTTTCCAGTCAATCCTTCTACCCAGGCTGACCCAAGACACTGATATAATTTTTATCAACATGAACTTACATACATTAGTTTTACTTCTCTAAGACATCATGAATACTACCTTCTTTTTTATGTGTGTGGCTGCTTTGGGGTCAGCAAAATAATCTTGAAATTCATCCATGTTGTTGCATGTAATCAGCACTTAGTAGTACTCCATTGTATAGATATGTCATAATTTTTAAAATTAATATTACTTTGATGGATATTCAAGTTATTTCTAATGTTTGGCTATTAGGACTAAATTTACCATGAATATTGTGCACAAGTTTTTGTGTGGACATATGTTTTTATTTCTTTGTAGTAGAATGACATAGGTGTATGTTTAACTTGATAAGAAACTGCTAAAACGTTTTCCCAAATTCTACCATTCACATTTTCATTACTAGTGTATGAGACTTCTAGTTCCATATTCCCACTGACATTTATTTTTGTCAGTATTTTTAATTTTAGTCATTCTCTAAACCAGTATCTCATTTTGGTTTTAACATGGTTTGTATCTGCCTGAAGAGTAATAATTTTAAGCATCCATTTATGTGTTTTCTTTTGGAAAATATATCTTGAAGTCCTTTGCTCATATTCTACTGGTATTTTTTCTTCTTTTTTTTGAGTTGCAGGGTCATGAACATAGTTTTTGTATGTATTTCGTCATACATATTTATTGCAAATATTTTCTCCCAAAGTGTGATTTGCCTCATTATTTTCTTAATTATGTTTTTTGAAGAACAGACGTTACTAATTTTGTTGAAGTCCAATTTATCAATTTGGATTATAAGTACTTTTTTTTTTCTAAGAAATCTTTGCCTACCTTAAGGGCATAAAATTTCTCTACTCCGCTTTCATTTAGAAATTTTGTGGATTTACAATTTTCATTTAGAACTGTGATTCATTTCAAGTTAATTTGTGTAGGGTCAAAGATTTTTTTTTGAACTGACATTCAACTGATCCAGTACCATTTGTTTGAAAAGCTATGCTTTCCATTAAATTACCTTGTCACCTTTTTAAAAATCAATTGACCATATATGTATAGGTCTCTTTCTGGAATCTCTTTATTGTTTCATTAATCAATTTTTAAATTTTTATGTCTATACCACACTCCCATGGTTATTATAGCTTTATGGTAAGTCTTAAAATCATGTAGTGTAGGCCCTTCAGTCTTTTTTATTCTCTTCAAAATTCTTCTGACTAATGTAGTTTTCTTATTCCACCATTTTTTATGATTCCGTTTGAGATATGTGTATTTACTGCTTAATTCTCAAGATGAGAAGTTATTTTCTCCTTTCCCCATTATAATTTTGTCAAAATTTTGGTTAAACCAGTGTTCAACTTACTGCTCGGTTATTATAGTGATATAATATTATTTACAGATGATTCATATGATGCATAATCATTTGCATTCTCTTTCTTGTAAGGAAAAGTTTTTTGTAAAAGTTTTGTTTTCCCTGGGGTTGTTAGTTGCTTTATATTGACGTTTGCTTAACCTCAGATAAAGCTATCTCTAATTCTTCTCTAACTCTACACCAGAATTCAAATCTTTTTGACAATTTTCAAATATATTATTAGCATTCCATCAACCTCCTGTTCTAATAATGGTGTTTTGTCTCCAAGCTTGATAGACAGTTGTCATCCCAGAATCTATCTCCATAACTCTGGGAATCTTCTTCATTTATATCCTGTATTAGATTAAGATTTTCAGTTTCCTGCATCCTATATCTTCCTTAGTTTTCCTATACCTTCCTTAGCATACTTTTTGCTTAGTATGGAACACATCCTCCAGTGGCTAAGAAAATGTGCATAGGAGCTAAATTTTTGGAGAAATTTTGTGTTTGAATAATGTCTTTATTTAGAAGCGGATGTAAAATTGTAGGTTAGAATCATTTTTCCCTTGGAATTTTTAACTATTGTCTTATTTTATTTTAGCTTCCAATGTTTCTATTGGGAGGTTTGATGTACTTTTGAATCCAGCTTCTTTTATGAGTGAGTGAGTGCGTGTGAGTGTGCATGCATGGAGGCATCTGTGCCATTATCCAAACAGAATGTTTATGTGCACATGCACACACATTTGAATGTTTTTAAGTTATTTTCATTCTCACGCATCTGAACTTTCATGATAACATTCCTTAGTGCATGTCTATTTTATTTATTGTGTTAGGGATTTTTTTTGCACATTTTCAGTTTAAATACGCTCTTCAGTTTGGGGATATTTTATGGAGTTTTATATATAATTATCTGCGGGGTTTTCTCTGTTTTTTTTTTTTTCTTTTGGAAAATGTTATTCAAATAATGGATTTCTTGGTCAGGTTTTCTACTTTTCTAATATTTCCTATATTTTATATCTTGGTGATTTTATTTTAATTTCTGGATATTTGCTCAAATTTATCCTCAAACGTTTTTTTCTTTTCTTGAATTTTTTATTGTGATAAAAAACACAACATAAAATTTATCATCATCATCATTTTTGTGTAGTACAGTAGTGTTAGCCAGAGACACATTGTAGTGCAACACATTTCCAGAAGTGCTTCATCTTGCAATATTGAAACCGTATACCTATTGAACAATGGCTTTCTTTTTCATCCTCCTCCGGGGCCCCAGCAGCCACCATTCTACTTTCTATTTCTAAGAGTCTGAGTACTTTAGATACCATATATAAGTGGAATCATGCGGTATTTCTCTTCTTGTGACTGACTTATTTCACTTAGCATAATGTCCTCAAGGTTCATCCATGTTGTAGTGTATGAAAGATTTCCTTCACTTTTAGGGCTGAATCATATTCCACTGTATGTATATGCCACATTTTCTTTCTCCATTCATCTATCAATGGACATTTGCTTTGCTTTCACCTCTTAATTATTTTAAATAGTGCTGCAATGGACATGGGTGGGCAAATATCTGTTTGAAATCTGGTTTTCAGTTCTTTTGGATATATATCCAAGACTGTGATTGCTAGATCATATGGTAATTCTATTTTTAATTTCTGAGGAATCTTCCTATTGTTTTCCGTAATAACTCCACCATTTCACATTCCCATCAACAGTGCACAAGAGTTCAAATTTCTCCACATCCTCACCCACACTCGTGCTTGTTTTGTTTATTGATAGTGGGTATAATATGCATGAAATACCTCATTTAGTTTTAGATTTGCATTTCCAAAAAAAAAAGATTTGCATTTCCCTGATGATTAGGGACATTGAGCATCTTTTCATATACTTGTTGGTCATTTGTATAAATTTTTTGGGACAATGTCTATTTAGGTCCTTTGCCCATTGTTAAACTGAGTCATTTATTTTTATTGTTGTTGAGTTGTGGGAATTCTTTATATATTCTGGATATATTTTTATTATTAATTTTTTAAGTTTATTTATTTTGAGAGAGGGAGAAAATGGGGAAGGGGCAGAGAGTGAGGGCAAGAAAGAGAATCCCAAGCAGGCTAATTACTATCAATGTGGAGGCTGATGTTGGGCTTGAATTCACAAACAGTGAAATCATGACCTGAGCCAAAACCAAGAATTGGACACTTAACCAACTGAGCCACCCAGGTGCCCCTATTTTTTATTATTGAAATATGGTTGACATATAATGTTATATTAGTTTCAGGTATACAGCATTGTAATTTGGCATTCTATTACTCAATGCTAATCACAATAAGTATAGTCACCATCTGTTATTATACCAAGTATTACAATATTATTGACTATATTCCCTATGCTATACTTTTCATTTCCATAACTCATTTATTTTATAACAAGAAGTTTATACCTCTTAATCCCCCTTTACCTATTTTCCCATCCCTCCACCCGTCTCCCCTCTGGCAACCAATGGTTTGCTCTATTTAAGAGTGTTTGTTTTTTGTTGTTGTTTGTTTTGTTTTTTTGTTTTTTGTTTTTTGTTTGTTTCGTTTTTCAAATTCCACATGTAACTGAAATGATATGGTATTTGCCTTTTTCTGTCTGATTTATTTCACTTACTGTAATATACTCATGGTCCATGTGTATTGCCACAAATTTTATTCTTTTTTATGACTAAGTAAAATTCTATTATATATATCTATACTCATCTGTCTATCTATCTATCTATCTATCTATCTATCATCTATTACATCTTCTTTATCCATTCATCTATTAATGGACACTTAGGTTTCTTCTTTATCTTAGCTATTATAAATAATGCTGCAATAAATGTAGCAGTGCATATATTCTGGTCATTAATCCGTCATCAGATATATGGTTTGAAAATATTTTCTCTCATTCCATAGGTTGCTTTTTAACTCTGTTGGTTGTTTTCTTTGCTGTGCAGAAGGTTTTAAGTTTGTTGTAATCCATTTGTCTACGCCTGCTTTTGATGACTATGCTTTTGGTATCATATCCAAGAAATCATTGCCAAATTCAATGTCATGAAATTTTTGTTCTATCTTTTCTTCTATGAGTTTTATAGTTTCAGATATTAAATTTAGGGCTTTAGCCAATTTTAAATTAATTTTTGTACATGAAGTGAGGTAAGGGCCCACGTTTATTCTTTTGCATATAGGCATCCAGTTTTTCCAGCACCATTTGTTGAAGAAACTACCCTTTACACATTGTTGTAGCCTTGACAGCCTTGTCAAAGATCCTTTGGCTATATAGACAAGGTTTTATTTCAGGACTCTCTGTTCTGTTCTGTTGGTTTATTTGTCAGTCTTCATGTCAGTACCATACTGTTTTGATTGCCATTACTTCATAATATGTTTTGAAAGCAGAATGTGTGAGGTCTCCAGGTTTGCTTTTCTTTCTCAGGATTATTTTGGCAGCTTGGGGTTCTTTAAGACATTGGGCTGTAAGGGTGGGGAGTCTCACTTTACATATGTGGATTTTCACTTAACTCTATTTTCACTATAACCTCTCCACCCTCCATTGAGCTGGGTGGTACCATGACCAGGGTCCCTTTGGTCCAGCAGAAAGTAAATCCCCAGTCTTCTACTGTGATGGATGTGGAGATGGGGAGGGGTGACACTTGCTTTGCTGTGTGGTGGAGGACAGGGTCTAGGGTCTCCGGTGATATTTTTTATTGCTTTGAAGTAAATAAAGATTCAGCAAATGCTCATTGGGTGAGTGATCTTGTCTTTCAGCATTAGTGAACTGATTGCTGGACTGAGGAGCAGACAGTTTAGACAAAAGGAGTACAAAAAGTTTAAGCAAGAAAAAATTGAAATTAAAAAGTAATTAAAATTGTTAGATTCCTGAAATTTTTAATTGCAATCCATTAGTCATTGGGAATATATGATTTCTTCATGAAATCTTTTTTTAAGAAACATTATGGAATTTATGTCTATAATATTTAAAACTCTGCTGTCATAAGCAGAAATAGAATCCTAAACGGACAATCACTGAAGTGAACGTGCTTAGTTTTTGCATGTAGATTTCTCAATATCTCTGCCAATAGGATGAGAAATTTAAGAAATTCTTTAGGAGAACAATTTCATTCCTCTGAATAGCTCATCATTTGTCTTCTGGGGTTTTTCATGTAGGCTATTTAGGTGAATATTAAACGTGTGAATGGACATATTTTGTACCCATGATGCTACAGATTGGCATCTCCCAAAGACAAGAGATATTGCCAAGTCTATCACTAATCAAGTTCTATAATTTACAACCTGTGCAAACAAACCGTGGGCTGAGAACTATAGCAGTTGTGCTGAGCATTTCTGGGAAGTTACCATCATCCCAGCGCCAATTATTAAAACCTCTTACACACATTAAAGCTATAAAGATTAAAAATATAGCACACTTGTCATTAAATATGGATGACTTCATCTAATATGCATTATATACAAAAACAACGTCCTGCCACTTGAGCTTTATCACTACCCTATGGAAAATCCACAAACCCAGAGTCCCACATCAAAGCTCATTTTGGCAAAGCCAAGGAACAACTTCGTCATGCAAAATAAACACAGATGTTCCACACTCAGGCAACTGGCTAAGAGGAGATGGTGCATAGGGGATGCACAATCTCTGTAAAAGATAATGCCTCCTTACACGCCCTACAGCAGTATCTTCTGTGGAGGCTGCAAACATGGCTTAAGAGGACTGATTCTTCTGTTTTAAAAAATTATCTTTCCTGACTCTTGCTGTGAACACACTGAACTGAGTTCTTGTGTGTGTGTGTGTGTGTGTGTATGCAGACGTGTATGCACACTGCCTGCAAATGCCGATGTGGATGTTTTTGAGCTAGAGAACTATATTTCACACGCATCTTAGGCAGTGCCTTTCTTGTCAGTGATTTATTGATTCCTGTCTGTAAGGTATGATATTAATAACCATATTAATTATAAGGAGGTCTGAGGAAGGAAAAGTTACTAGCCTCTCCCATTAACTGACAGTTAATGTTGGGCGGTTCCAAATGACCAGACAGCTATAATTGACTTCCCTTTGTTCCTTTCATTCTCAGCTAATTGCAAGAGAATATTTCCGCTAAACAAACATTCCTGGGACTCAAATGTATTTCTCCCAGAAATAAAAATAGGGTTGCAAAAGATAAAGAACACGTGTTTGGGATTTCTGACATTTGGCCTAGATTTGCGCTGACAATCAGTTATGGCCTATTTAAAACGCCCAGTCAAAATCGAGTTTCCCGTTTCCCCTCATACTGTCATGGGATTGCAAAGGATAGAAGAGGGTAGGATTGGAAAGAGAAGGTTAAGATTTGGGGTTAATGTGATTTGGGGAGCTATATATTTTTGTGAACACTTCTGTCTTGAGATAGTTTTACTCTAAAATATACCTAAATCTTATGGAGGGTTGGGGGAGAGTTAGAAAGCCAACAGAATCTCCCTATGTTCTGCCAGCAATGTTGTCTTCATAGACAATATTGTCTTGGTTATAATGGGAGATCAATCCTAGTAGTCATATTCTAATTAGTACATACAATATGTGAAAAGCATTTTAGGGAATAAGTAACCTCTTGAGAAGGCCAAGCATCTTGTTCATTATCTCCCACCGACTTATATTTAAAGTATCCTGCCTTAAATGTGATAGGCAGAAAACTTCAGCCTGTATCCCGTTTGTCCTTCATTTGCTACAAGTATTTTTGTGCCCTGATGCTCTCTTTATGGCAATATCCTTTACACTTTTCTAATGATGCGCTCATTGATATTTTTAATTTTTTTAAGTTTATTTATTTATTTAGAGAGATTGAGAGGGAGAAAGTGCATGTGAAAGCATGAGCAAAGGAGGGGCAGAGAAAAAGGGAGAGAAAAAGAGTCGCAAACAAGCTCCCCGTTCTCTCAGCGCAAAGCCCAATGTGGGGCTCGAACTCACGAACCATGAGATCATGACTGAAATAAAGAGTCAGAAACTTAACCGACTGAGACACCCAGGTGCTCTTCTTTTTCATATTTTGAATATAGATTCCCAAAATATATTTATTTATTGCTTTATGACTTATTAGAATAATATAAATATTGTAAAGCATACTCAGAAATAAAAACTAAAACCAGATGAAGCAAGGATAAAATTTTAAAGACAATTTTAATTTTACTTATTGTTAATTTAAAAGCCCTCTTGTGTTATCATTTTATTTTAGATGAAAGTGACGTTGAGTCTGGCACAATGTCTAAATATGCCTTACAAATCTGGTTATCCCCTATAATATAGCAATTTAAGAATCTGGTTCTAAGTGTAGATTATTTTCACATTTGGTTATAATAACTGCTATACTTGAAAAGATACTTTCAATATAGTGAGTCAAGCAGGAAGACATTTTTGGCTGTGATTAATAAATTATGATGCTCATTAAAAGATTTTCAACCCCACAATTAAGTAAAACTATTTTTCTTAAAATTTGACTAATACATTTCCTCCTTCCCTGATGTCAGTCGGTTTTCCTTGCAAACCAATAAGAAATTATTACATTAACAAATTTCGTCAATATACTGAAAGTTTTATTTTCAAGATTTTAACATGCACAGACTTAAAATCCTTACATAGATTTCTTTATTGTGGGGGGCCAAAACTACTGTTTAATAATAGGGAGGTTTCCAAATATCAGTTTTCAAGATGCCCTTACCATTGTTCAAGCTACTTTCTTACTTATTATTCAAGTGTTACCTTTACCTTGGAAGGACATATTAATATTTTTCCTTAAATATCTGTTAGGTAGCATGCTCCTGTCAGCCACTTGCCATCATAGAAAATGTTAATAAACTTGGAAAAACTTTACTTTACATAAAAGGATAATGAGTAGCTCATTTAAATTCCAACAATTTACCAGAACCTTACTCTGAGATAATCGGTGAAACTCTGTGGGCAAAAAAGTTTCATGATTTTGCCCTGTTTTACTACAAGATAATATATATTCTAAGTGTCTTATCCTTGTACAATAACTGTATTATGAAATACTTTAGTAGATTTTTCTATTTCTCGTTTCAACTTCTTTTCTGCAATAGTTTTGTAAAAATGGTATGAATTCATTTCACAAAAGATAATATTGATTAATGTAATCCTAGAATACCTCTTTGAGTTAATTCTATTTGGAGCCATGCTTAGAGTTGGACTTCCAAGGTTGAGCTTATATCAAATATCATGTTTTGAAATATATTAGTTTTATTTTAAAATGTCATTAGTGCTAAAGTACATCTTCTCTGACTCAGTTTTTCTTAAGCATAAGTTCATAAAAATAGTTATCTGTGTATTTCAGTATTGAAGTAGGATCTGGAAAACACCATAAGCTGAAACAAAATCTACAGGCAGATGGAAAAGGTAAATGAAGTCCCCCTTCCCTTTACTTCTGACTTCCAGCTCTTTTGTCTCTCTGGTCTTGGGATTTGGGGTTTGGGAGTGGATCCTGTAGGCTCTGTTGAGGTCCTGTCAGAAAGAATAAAGGAGCTAGTGATGAGCTCCTTCCCACTTTCCTGCTGTGTCCTGTCCAAGGTCCCTTTCCAGGGGCCTCAGCAGGGGCTGACAGCCTGTCAACTTCCACAACATAAGTTTATCGAGTTAGACACCTTCTGTGATATTCATGACTTTTAGGATACTTCAGAAAATAGAAGTAAACCCCATTAATCCAGTAAAAAAATAACAAACTTCTTAAGTGGTTCAGCAGTCAGAGAGAGGAAAAATAGTCCAAATAATCAATGTCAGGTTCAGTGAAACAGAACAGTTTAGGGACACAGAGAAGTATATGATTTTTTTTAATGAAAAAAAAGAAAAAACAAAACAGTAAGAGAAGTCAAAGAGAATTGAGTGCAGCACACACACATACATGCACGAGCACACACACACCCCCTTACACACACAATTTCCTGAGGCTTAAAAAAATCTTAAGCTAAAAATTCAGTACATAAAATGTACTGAAAATACATGTTATGGAGAAAATAGTCATTATTAATATTTGTATTAATCATATTATTAACTATAAAGAAATTATCAATACATTTTAAAAATAGAAATTATAGAGGCACCTAGGTGGCTCAGTCTGTTGAGCATCTGGCTCTTGTTTTCATCTCAGGTCATGATACCAAGGTCATGGGATCAAGCCCTGCATGGGGCTCTGCATTGAGCATGGAGCCTGCTTGGGATTCTCTCTGTCTCTCTGTCTCTCTCTTTTCTCCTCTCCCCCACTTGCTCTCTCTCTCTCTCTCTCTCTCTCTCTAAAAATTAAAAAATTAAAGAAATAGAGATTTTACAGGTCACTCTTTCATTATAATTCAATATAATTAGAAATTAAAAATTAAACAGAGGTAACTGTCTGGCTCACTTGGACAAGCATGCAACTCTTGATCTCACAGTTGTGAGTTCTGGCCCCATGTTGGGTAGAAAGATTACAAAAAAAATAAACACATAAACTTTATATATATATATATATATACAATTAAAAAGGAAAAAATATAAATTAAACTGAAAAAAGTCTTGTCTACATAGAAATTAAGAAATATATTTAAGTTGAAGAGCAATAAAAAGAACATTGAAATCTAGATATAAGGAAAAAATAATATGAAAACATACAGTGATGGAAAAGTTAGGGTCATAGAAATATTTATACTTTTATTGTTAGGTTCATGGCAAAGGAAAGAAGTTAGAACAATAACTGCAAAATATGTTAAAAGAAACTGGAAAGGTAGAATTAGTAAAGATAAAGGCTGAAACATTTAAATTGAAAATCAAGAAATAAGAGAAGGAATAAATAAGTCCAAAACATAGTACTTTGAAAAAGATTATGAAAGAATTCCCTCAATGATAATAACAACAACAAAATCAGTTAGTGAGAAAGGCTGCACAATCATAGATGCAGAGATGATGTTTTTTAAAGTTTGATTATTTCTTTAAGATTTCTTGGTCAGATCTTTTTAATTATTACTGCTTCTGCCACATAACATGCCTGATAAAGTGATCACATGAGTAAATTTGCCTATATGTGAATTCTAGAATCCTTCTCTTATTCTTCCCTAAACCTACTCCAACCAAACTTTTGACCCACCACATCACTGAGACTTCTCTTGTCAACATTACTATACCTTGGTTTTGCAATGTCTCATTCAGTTCTCAGTCTGCATGGTTTGTTGTTGTTGTTGTTGTTGTTGTTGTTTTGTCCTCTTGGCAAGGATTAACACAATGAATTACGTCTTTCTCCTTAAAACACTTTCTTCTCATGAGTTCCAACATCACAACTTTCCCAACCTTCCTCTTACTTTACTAGCCATTCCTTCTCAGAGCTTTCTGTAGTAAGTTTTGTACTATTCTCCTAACCTCTTTTTGTTAAAATGTCCTTGGTCCACTTGTCTTCACAACCTCATTTGGCCTCATGGCTTTAACACTATCCAGTCTCCCAACTCCAACCTACCTATTCTCTCTTACATATATACATGTGCATGCACACATACACACACACACACACACACATACACACACACACATACACACACACATACACACACACACAATCTAATCCTACTCCACTTCTTGCCTTCCCCATTCCCATCCTTGCAGTTGCTCAGATAAAAATTATTAGTATTGCCCTCCACTCCTGCTTTTCTCTAGCATCCCATGTCCAATTTGACAGGAAATTTTGTTCCACTTTCACATTATACTCAGAGACACTTATTTCTGCTGCTGGAAGATAGAAGAATAGAAGTTACCTGATATGAACAACAGAAAGAAAATAGACTGGAAAAAAATCAACAGAAATTCAGGGACCTGTAGGAATATAACAAAACATCTAACATTCATGTCATGAGAGTCTTGGAAGGAAAAGAAAATGAGAACAGAATGGGAAAAGGATATGAAGACATAATGGCTGACAACTTACCCAACTGCCAAGACATATACATCTATCTACACATTCAAGAAGTTGAGTGAAACACAAACAGGGTAAACCCAAAGAAATTACACACCGATATACATCATAATTAAAATTCCAAAAATTAAACAGAAAGAAAAAAATCTTGAAGGCAGTGAGAGAGAAATGTCACCTTACCATTAGGATAAAAACAGTTAGAATGACAGAGGCTCTCTCATCGGAAACCATGCAGGCCAGAGGTAAGTAGACATGGAAATACAACATGGACCAACAGTTGTACTCCGGGACGTTTACCTCAGAGAAGTAAAGATATAAGTTTACCTAGAAACCTATACACAAATGTTGATAGCATCTATTTGTAGTAGACAAATAATAGAAAGAACTCAGATGTTTAAATGGTTAAAAATATTGTGGTACATCCATGCCCTGGAATGCTATTTAGCGATTACAAAAATAAATTATTGACACATGCAACAACCTGGAGGAATCTTCCAGAGAATTGTACTGAGTAAAAAAAGCCAATCACAAAAGTAATAGACTGTATATAATTCTATTTATATATCATTCTTGAGGTGATAAAAGTATAGAAATGGATAAGAGGTTAGTGGTTGCCAGAAGTAAAGAAACGGGTAGTGTGGGAAAAGGCCACAGTGTAAAATGAGGTATCGATGGGGCACCCTGGGATCCCTGGGTGGCTTAGTCAGTTAAGTTTTCAACTTTGGCTCAGGTCATGATCTCATAGTTCATGAGTTCGAGCCCCGCATCCTGCTCTCTGCTGTTAGCACAGAGCTTGCTTCAGATCCTCTGTCCCTCTTTCTCTCTCTCTGAAAATAAATAAACATTAAAAAAATGAGGGATCCCTGTGGTGATGGAAATGTCCTTTATCTTGACTGTATCAACGTCAATACCCTGGTTGTGATATTATATTACAGCTTTGCCAGATGTTATCCTTGGGGGAAACCATTCTTAAACTTATGTGAAGTACCATAATCTCAAAAAAAATATATAATAATAATAATTAAAAAAAACAAATTCAGGAAAACAAGCAGAATAAACAAATCCATGTGTTCTCTTTAAAGTTTATGATTTTTAATAACAGTGTATGATACACAGTCAGCTGATAAGAGAGCAGTCAGAACTCAAAAATATCATAAACTCTTGCTGTGGACCTAGTTAACCATAGTTCATTCATAGTACATAGTGCAAGGCACAATGTATTTTCCCTCTGATCTTCTAATCAACTGATTGTTCCTCAGAAAGTGGAAAATGGTCATTGGAATAGGTAGCAGAGGGTTTAAACCATAGATAACTCATTACTTGCAAATCTCTGTCCAAAAGATTCAATGTAAGTAATTGAGAGTCTTCAGGCCTAATTGAGTGGCGTTTAATGATCTAGTTCTTTTTAGTTGACACACAATTCAAAAGTAATTTGTTGTAAGTGTGAGGAGCACTGACAAAGAAAGTCCTTTCTCCTGCAGTTGTGAAGAGTCCTAGTTGGGGAATTTTAAACACCCAAGGGTTGACTTCGGAGTTCCACGTTGCAGAACCAAGTTGACTTGGAGTGAACCGTCACTCTCTCATGTCAGAGCACTGAGAGCTGCCATGGAGCTCGGGCCACCATTTACGTGCCAATGACACTTACGGAAAGTAGAATTATAGTGTGGATTTGTGCTTCTTCCTTTTGTTACTATGTGGCTGGCATACAATAGCACAGGTGCTATTTCTGCCTTCACTCTTCTGTTAAGTGTTCTCCAGGTCACTTCTTTACTAAGTCTCAGGGAGGTAAACATTTAAACTAAACTGACATCTGGAACAGTTGTGTTTTCTATTAGCCATTCCCAGGTATGACCCCATGTTACACTAAACCCCGAACATCTGCACCTTGGAGGTTGGCCCCAAGTGTGACAGATTGTAAGCACCTCGTTGGGAGGTGCTCATCTTAGCAACTACTGTGTCCTATCACTTGTCATAGTAACTCCTTAGAATAAGAGCTGAATAAACATTGTGGATTTGGGGGATGATTGCAAACTATCATGGCCAGCCGAAAGAAACTCTTTAAGCGGCTGCTAAACAATGTAAGAATCGTGAAAGGAATCTATTCTCTCGCTAGACATGTGTTTGTGCACTCAATTATTTTCATTGTTATTTAGAAGACTTGATTGATAGGGGTTACCAAATAAATGTGGATAAAGTTTATAATTCCGATTTTGTATTAGATGGCTGCATAACAAACTTTATGAGGACTAAAGTGCCATTTTACAGATTGATTCCTTTCCATTTTCAGTGCCTGCTGTATGTCAGGTATAATTGTTAGATTTCAGGGTTAAAATGGTGAGCAAGAGTGAATGTAATCTCTGTACTCAAAGCCCTTACAGAACGTTAGTCATCTAGACAAATAGATACAAACTACATTGAGCCAAGAAGAGGGGTATCTGCTAGTAGGAAACTTTGTTTGTCATTGATCTTATAACTTTGAAGAGTTATTCTATGTGCTGCATACTAATTCTTATAGTCAGCAATGCTTAATGAAAGCATATTTTCCAAGTTTGTATCTTATTTGTTTATTTTTAATGACATCTTTTATTAAATAGCTTTGTTCAGGGGTTTGTGGTTGGCTCAGTCAATCTAGCTTCTAACTTCGGCTCAGTTTGTGAGTTCGAGCCCCATGTTGGGTTCTGTGCTGACAGCTCAGAGCCTGGAGCCTGCTTCAGATTCTTTGTCCCTCTCTCTCTGCCCCTCCCCCACTCACGCTCTGTCTCTCTCTCTCAGAAATAAACATTAAAAGTTTTTTTTTTAAATAAGCAGTTTTGTCAATTTAATATAATCACTTTAACATTTTTGAAATTATAACTAGCACATTTTGATTTAAGAAATCATTCCCTAATCAAATCTCATTGTCCTACATTGCTCCTACAATGCCTTTTAAAGTTTTGAATTTTTGCTTTTCACATTTGTGTTTAATCCATATATAATTGAATCTTGTGTACAATGTGAGGTAGGGATTAAATTTTATTTTTTTCCTGTGGTTATTGATTGCTCCAGCACTGCTTATTGAATACCCTTTACTAGATACACTAATCCGCAATACTGCTAATTTGTATCACTTACAGGCCTATGTTTTTATGGCTTCTTTATAGACTTTCTGGATGCTTTCATTAATTATTTTGTCTTATTTTCATTGGTCAAACTGTCTTAATTACTAGATCTTTATGTAAGCCTTGACACCTTATCGGGCAATCTCCCACCTTGATTTTTCTTTTCAGGAATATTCTGGCTATTCTTAACCTATTGTTCATTTGGCTTGTCCAATTTTATGAAAAACTCTTTGAGCATTTCATCATATTTGCAGTGAATCTGTACCTTAATTTGGGGGAAATTGGCATCTTTTTGTGATTTTGAGTTTACCTAACATAAATTTGGGATATCTCTTCATTTGTTTATTTTTGTCTTATAATGTCACCCCCAAAAGTTTTATAATTTTCTGCATACAGGTCTCATGCATTTTTGTTAGATTCTTTTCCCTAAGTACCTTAAATGCTTATTCTTATTATAAGCGTTTTCCTTCTCACTATATTTCTTATTTGTTGCTTGTGTACGTGTCAGTTATTAAACTCCTCTTGTTGATAAAAATTTGTCTAAAAATGTGTGTTTAGATTCTTTGGATTTTCAATCACTTTTTTAGAATCAATTTCATCCAATAATAAATGTCTTTGCAATACTTCTATCTTAAATTTATTTTTTCTTATCTTACTTTATTAGATAAAACCTCAGGAGAACATTGACTACCACAGGTGATAGCGGCTATCCTTATCATTTCTTGTTTTACAAGGAATGTTTCTAATGTTTTCTTTTTATTAATGATATTTACTCTAGATATTTTTGTATGTGGACAATGCCATGTCGAACATAACTCTGAAGATTACATTGTAGTGATATTACTACTTAAAATCAGAAATATAGGGAAATGAGCAGACATAAGTAGGGAGTTGAGGGAAGAAGTTCAGCTAGTAAATGGAGACATGCAAGTTCAAAATTGAACTCTGCATCTTTACTCAGCACCCACATATGTTTACCTTTTAAGTCTCTTTGTATAGTATTCTTTGATTCTTTCAGAAAATCTTAGGTACATCTTCCTGGATATGTCCATCCAACTTTGTACATATCAGCTTTGCAGCAATTACAGCACCGTGTTGAAATCATGTGTTTACGTGTTTAGCAGCCCAAATTGTATCAGCTAGCTACCCTTTTCCATTTTTTCAACTCCACAACCAGTCTTTCAGTTGAAAAGCCCTGTCAATTTGTTAATGTACCTCTGAAGCAGACTTTGAGTGCATCTGATTTTATCTCCATTTTTACTTCTTTACAGTCTAAGCCAACATTACCAGTCACCTAGACTGGTATCAGCCTTCAACCTGTTGCTCCCATTACACGCTTCTACCATCATTGTCTGTACTTCACAAAACAG